>NC_066343.1:73761328-74046179 GCF_022539315.1 Serinus canaria | reverse complement strand
GTGCCATGTTTTCCCCCCTCATCATAGGAGTTTCTTCGCTCTAAGCTAGTCTGAATCTCCACCTCTTTTCTGTTTAAACGCCATCACCTCTTGTTCTCTGGATGGAATATCTTGTGAACGCTCTTCTGCGGGGCAGCAACGGATGGAGAGATGCATGATTTCACTCACTCTGCCTAACTCCATTCTCTGATGGGGCAGGGCCTGTAGGTGACTCCAGGGGAGACACTTCACAGGTAACATTGGGTCTGTTTGGTCTCTGAGTCAGGGTCTGGAAGTTTCATCCTGTGTGTGGGTGGACTGCGACACCACCAGACAAGCCACGGGACTATCATTCTGCCCCATGGTTCAGATGATGGGGTGGTGGTGCTGGAGGGGCGTGTTGTCTTGCAAGCTGAATTGCCCATTTGCATGGCCGAGGGGCTCTGCAGAGAGGCCCCTTTCATGAGCACACCTCCCCAAATTCCACCTCATGTCCATGTGGGAACGCTCATGGCCCAAGCCGTAAGCACGGTTGAGCCGTGTCTTTAGAGGCTCCAGGACTTTGAAATGGCTAATACCAAACCAATTGAGGCTGCAAGGCCTCTCATGAGAGCCAAGCAGGAATAGAATATTTTGAGTTATGCCAGAGTTAAATAGACCCAATCTGAGCTACTTCCTCCTAAATACCTGTTGAGGATGTATTGAGCTAATGAACGGCAACACCGCCGTCCGTCAGCAGCGCAGGGCACAGCGGGCGCTGAAAGGAGAAGCCAAGGCTTGTGTTTACAGGGCTTGGCCTCAAGCAAGCCGGGGCTTTGAGCGGATGCTGAGCTAGCTGAGGTTGTCCTACTGGAAGAGAACGAGGGACAAACCTTCTCCCTCGCCTCGCTGTGGAGTCTGGAGACACCTCAGGCTTAGGCACCATCCGACCAGAGCGAATGGGGCTGGTTGGGCTCTCCTCTGGAGGGGTGATACGGGGGGACTAATATGCAGATCAGCAAGAAACCCCTCCAAAACAGGGGACGGTGTTCCACGTGGGTACCCAGTGATGCTGCCAGGGAGCCTGGGCAGGGGTGGTGGAGGGCAGTACTCCTGCGGGCAGGGGATGGGGCACAGCTGATGCGGCAACAATGCCACTGCCGAGGCTGAGCTTCCCACCCCACCGCTGCTGGCGGCTGCCTGTACCTCTCCCAGCCGGATATTAAGCCTGCGCAAACACTGCACCGCCTCTCTCATCACAGTGTTTTCGTGTGTACCCCACACCCAGCACGAAATAGCGATTAACCCCCCTTCCCCACCCTCCCGCGGTGACTCAGGCTGGCGGGCAGGCACACAATCTGGCTTCGGATTTAATGTGCGAAGCGCTCTGACCCGTTCTTATTTTGTTCCCAAAGTCCTCCCGTTGGTTGGCTTTTCTTGGGGTTGATGGTGGGGGGGGGGTGGGGGGGGGGGGAGAAGGGGAAGCTGGAAATTCCCCATCCTTCATGCTCTGCTTTTTCAGAGCCCTCAAAAAATGTATTTATTTTGGAGCTGTGTTTTCATGAGCAGGCTGGTGACAGCCTCACCCGGATCCGAGTCCAAGTCCCTCACAATCCTGTCCACTCCGGAGGGACGCCAGCCAAACCAGTTTTCCATGGTTAAGCTGGGCACATTTTTCCGCCGTGGTTGGTTGGTTTTTCTTTTTTTTTTTCCTTTTTTTTTTTTTCTTTTTTTTTTTTATTTTGTCAGGAAGCAAACCCACCCAGTGTGTGCAGGCCGTTCAATTGGAGCCTTTTTAAAAAAATAAATTTTCCTTTTTCTGGCTCTGAAGAAGAACAGGACGAGAGAGAGTGAAGGGGCTGGCGTGTTTTCCCAGGAGAGTTCAGAATGGGAGGAAATGGCTTTTTTGGCTATTTTTAAGGCTGTGCTGGAAGGAGGTACCTACCACTGATGTCCTCATTGGATTGTAATGTTGTGTGTTAATAGGGATGTATCCTATATATGTATATGTGTCCTATGTCACTCCCTGTAGCAGGGTCTGGGCACGATGGGAAGGTTTTGGAGGAGAGTGGCTGCACACACACGGGCAGAAATGCCACCAGCAATGTCACATACCTCATGGACCTTCATCTGTCTCATGCCAGAGCTGCTGGGGAGACCAGCAACCTGATGTTCAGCCATACCCTGCATGGGCATATCTCTGGTGGGGGTTTTCCTCTTGCTTTCTCTTTTTTTCCTCATTTTGGTGGTGTGGGAGGGGGAGCGTGTCACTTGAGGTGTGAATGAGTTTCCATGAGAGTGGGGTGGTTGCAGAGGAGGTCTGGAAACCCTCCTGTTTCACTTAACATATTCCCCCCTCCCACATGTGTTTTGAGTGTGTGCATATAGATTTGGGTGGGGAGGAGGCACTCACCCAGCATCATTGCCTGTACCAGCGACGTCGTATTAAACACGGCCAGGACACCATCAAGGCCACACAGAGCTGTGTAGACAGGGTTTCAAGGGTTTCAAGAAAAATGGGTTTCAAGAAAAAGAAAAAGAATCTTGAGCATCTTCAGCCGTGCAGCGCCTTCTGAAGCCTCAGCAGAGAGGAGCAGTAGGAAGCTGATGCCCAGAGCACCATGCCCTCAAGCTCCAGACCTCCAAGGAAATGCTTGAACGGAGGGACGAGGCTGTAAGAAAAGACTGTGGTCGCTGTGTGACCACTCTATAAAGTCTTCTCTCTGGTACCTGCCTAGATGCTGTGATTAATTAATTTGCCCCTGCTCTGTGTGTGGATGAAGCCCTCAAACAACCATCTGGAGCCAGGTGGTGCCTTTGATGTAACTCCACTAATTGTTTATGTTTATTTGACCATTTATCACCAGGATGCCCCTTTGCCAAGGCCTGCTCAGCACATCAGATGGCATTTGTCATGCAGCATGCAGACTTCATCAAGCTGCCACCCAGAAGTGACCTGGAGCTCCTGGTTTTGGAGCTTTATATAAATCCTGAAACTGGGCAGTGTGACGAGCAATTTAAGGAAGCTGGGAGAAGGAAACCAAAGTGAAAACATGGCCCTTCAATTACAGCAGGCACTGAATTCTATTCTGGCCCTGACAGGGGGCTCATGTTGGTGTTTATCTGGGGCTGAGAACTGGTTCCAAGGAAATGGGAGGGGCATGGGACATGGTGATGTGATCAACAGAATGGCCTTGGGTTGGAAGGGACTTTAAAGATCAGGTAGTTCCACCACCCTGCCCTGCCATGAATTCAACCTGTTCATCACCATGTGCCACCCAAGAGCTCAACTTCAGGCACAGGTTCCTCCCCAGAGAGGAATTGAGGACAGAAAATCGAGTCTTATATGGACTGGGATCAGGTCCTGGTGGTCATGGAGCAGCAGCAAATTCCCATTACAACCAGCAGCACCCAGCTCTTCAGCTCACTGAGGGGGTGATTTGATTCATAATTTGCAATTTTGCCAGATCATATCTGTGTAAACAAAGGTGATGAAGTACAGAGTACTTCATGTAGACTCTGGGTAGCTGGAGTCAGCCTGCAGGGATGGATTTGTTCAAAGGTCTACATTTGCTGAGGTGTGTAAAGAGGGTTTAAAAATTCCATGGGATGGATTCACACAGGGCACAGGAGCTGCTTTGGCCTCTACGTCCTGGTGAGCAAATGAGTGGCCCCTGTCACCACCTTCCTAAGGAAATAGTTCCTGTGGACCTTCCCAAGTGCTGTTGTACCAGAGATTCCAGCAGATCTCCAGCACTTATGTGCCCCAGATCTGCTTGGCTGGATAAACTCCTGCATGGGTTTTGGAAACTGAGGAGAGAAAGGGTTGTTGTTGGGATCACTGGAAACTCTGGAGATGTTTCTAAAACACCTCTTGTTTTGGACTCCCTGATGGGACTTCAGTGAATATGGCTTTTGTTGTGGCCTGCTTATAGGAAACTGATAGTTCCAGCTGGAAAAAAGGTCAGTTTTATATAGTATGTGCAAATATAAATAGTTCACATGGGCTCAACTTGCCAGCCAGATGTTGGTAAGGATGAATCCTTGTATGCCCAAGGATTTTGTTCAGAGATTAGTATGAATTCTGACAAGTCCAGTAAGTAATGAAGAAATAGCAGGGTGAAGGTCACCCCTGTGATTTCACTCCCTGAAGCCTAAGCACTTTAATTATGTGATCAAACCATGCTCGACTTCTGAGGCTTTTCCATCTCACACATCCTATGGAGGGCTGGGCTCTTCGGCCACCCCTCTCCTACTGGTGTCAGAGGGAGCCCTCCATCTGTGCCAGCATCCTGGGAACTCTGCTTGGCCTTTGCCCCTGGTGTCCCACAGAGCATCCCTTCAAACTGTGCTGACCTGCTCCATTTGCAGAGCTTCTCCCTTGCCAGGAGACCTGCGGGGTGATGCCACCTCTGCTCCCAACCCCGGGGCTTCCTCCCCATCCATGCTGCCAGCGAGCCTCTCCCAAGGAGAATGCCACCTTCTGTGCATCCTTCCATCCAAAGCATCGCTTTGGAAACCTCTTCCCTCTTCTGCTCTGTCCAGATCCAGGCAGAATCCATGGGTTTTTGGCGTGATCCTCATTTCTGTGTGGATGAACTCAGCTGAAAGTCGAAAACCCCAGACTTTCCCAGCTCAACCCCATGTCTCCCAGACTGGTCACAGTTCCTGGAGTAGTAAAACCCTGGTGGTGTTGCTGTGAGGTGGTTCCCTCTCACAGAGCCACCTTTGGGTCTGCAGAGGGGTGGTGTCCCTCAGAACCTCAGTGATTTCTCTTGCACAGAACCACCTTTGGATCTCCAGAGGGGTGGTGTCTCTAGGAACTATGGTGATTTGCCTTGCACAGAACCACCTTTGGGTCTGAAGAGGGTGGTGCCCCTCAGAACCACCTTTGGCTCTACCATGGTGATTTCTCTTGCCCAGAACCACCTTTGGGTCTGCAGAGGCTGGTGTCCCTCAGAACCACCTTTGGGTCTGCAGAGGCTGGTGCCCCTCAGAACCACCTTTGGGTCTGCAGAGGCTGGTGTCCCTCAGAACCACCTTTGGGTCTGCAGAGGCTGGTGCCCCTCAGAACCACCTTTGGGTCTGCAGAGGCTGGTGCCCCTCAGAACCACCTTTGGGTCTGCAGAGGCTGGTGCCCCTCAGAACCACCTTTGGGTCTGCAGAGGCTGGTGCCCCTCAGAACCACCTTTGGGTCTGCAGAGGCTGGTGTCCCTCAGAACCACCTTTGGGTCTGCAGAGGCTGGTGTCCCTCAGAACCACCTTTGGTGTCCCTCAGAACCCCGGTGATTTCCTTGCGAGGGAGGCAGTGGGATGTCGCCACATTTTCCTCATCGTTCCAGGCATCCCAGGGAAGTGATTGAAAGGCAAGGAGCTCTCTGCCCCACCTTCCTGCTGGAGGGCAGAAACGCTTGCTGCTGGGGTGGGTGGTTTAATAACATGTTCTTCTGGAGACAAGGTGTTCAGAGGGGAGGTGTGCCCCCATAGTAAGGAATAAATATGAAGGCAATAGTTACCTTTTTTAGGTTTTACACCTTCCTTCTTTTTCTAACAAAAAAGCAATCCCACCTCTCTGCTGGCCTTCAAATAGGCATTTGGGGATCCCAAGTCTTTCTTGGTCTTCCCAGTTGGAGTGAAGTGCTTGGCCAAGGCAGTGGTGTTGTCCCTGTGGGGCTGGCTGTGAGTGGGGTGTCAGTGTGGGTGGCTTTGCTCAAGGACATTTGCACAAGGGACTTGCTCAAGGTTGTGGAGCAGTTGGAGGATGCAGGAACAAAACCTCAGCATCCCTAATCCACCAAAATAGAATGAGAGTTTGGTTTGGGTTTGAAGTGACTACTGTGTCCAAGTCCCCTGCCATGGGCAGGGACACCTTCCACTATCCCAGGTCATTCCAAGCCCTGTCCAGCCTTGTCCTGGGCACTTCCAGGGATCCAGGGGCAGCCACAGCCTCTCTGGGCAACCTGTGCCAGTGTTTTTCTACCAAATAACAGGAGCAGGAGTGATCAATCACTGGCCAGCATACCTCAGTGAAAGTAGCTGTAATATTCTGACAGATTACGGTGATCTCACATGCACATCTTAATTGCCTCATTATGAAGAGACACAAATAAAACTGGGGGTGGGGGGAAAAATAACCCACATATATTTATGGGCCGGTGGATGTAGCAGGCAGGTCTGCACATCCATGGGTGGATGCAGAGGGAGAGCAGCCAGCCCACCCTGGCTGCTGCCTCCACTCCTGCAGCCTGGAGCAGGGATTGGGAAAGAGGTGCAGGTAGCAGAGCAGCAGAGCCAAAGCATCTGAGCCTCAGGGTGCTGAGTGCCCCGGGCCGGGGAGGTGCTGATGGAAAATAAATCCGGGTGAAGAAAGAGTCCTACTGACTCTCCCATCGTGTCCAAGGCCAGGTTGGACAGGGCTTGGAGCAGCCTGGGAGAGTGGAAGGTGTTCCTGCCCATGGCAGGGGGTGGAAGGAGATGATCTTTAAGGTCCCTTCCAGCCCAAACCATTCTGAGATTCATTTTGTGGTTCTCTGACTCCCTCTCCTGACAGGGTCAGCAGCCTGGGGCGGCCTGGCGTGCTCAGCCCCCAAAGCCTGATTCTGACACCTCTGGGATGCTTTGCTGGGTGGTCTCATGCTTCAGGGGTAAAGCTGGAATTCCTCCAGGAGTTTTGTGTCAGCGAGGACCGAGGGATGCTCGGAAGGGGTGGGGGGGCAGCAGCTGGCTGGGATGGGGGAGCAGTGGTCAGGGATGTTCAACCCCAAGCCTTGCCCCTGGCCTTGCACCCTGAATCCCTCTACACACACACAGGCTGGGTGAAGGGAGGAACTGGAGACACCTTGTTTTGCCTGGAAAAATGACATTTTGACACCAGGAGCAGGCAGAGATCAGCCAGAGCCTGAGGCTCCTTCCTCCACTGTGCTGAATGCAGAATGAGCCTGGCATGGGGGGGCAGCTGCTTTGCATCCCCTGCTTGCCCTGGGGCACCCCCATATCTTGGGGGGGCGCTCCCACAGAGAGTCACTGTAGGCACAGAAAAAAGAAGCACAGTCAGGAGCCAGCACTTACCTGAGGGAAAATCATAGCAAAGAGAAGGCCAAGCAATGCACATTTTAAAATGAGAAGCTCAGAAAATCTCAATGCAAGTAATCAAAATATAAAATAAAGACACATAAAATATGAACATATACAATATTAATGTAAAATTATAAACATCTAAAGTATACAAATAATAAAATATTAATGTACTGGAATATTAATATATTTAAATATTAGAGTATTAAAATATTGAAACGCTGCATGTTACAGCAATTACGTTGCGTGCCAGCAAACAATTAAAAGCCAAAATTGCCATCTCCCAGCCAAGACTCAGGGTGTGAAGCACTGTCCCCGCGGGTAGATGGGAAGGGGACATCCCCCATCCCTGACACAGCCCTGAACCAGCAGCCACACATTGCACAAACCTGGGCTCCCCCTGGCAGCCTTTCTCTCCTCCAAGGGCTCGGCTTTTCAGGGCGTTGTCAGCGGGGCTGAGGAAGGAGATGGGAAAGGGAAGTGCTGGTGAGGAGCCCTCGCGGGTCACAGGTCTCTTGCTCCTGCCATTGAGCAACACTGAGACCCGGGGACAGGATCCTGTCCCTCCCCAGGGCTGGCACATCTTTCCAGGGCTGCTCCGGGCTGTGTCAGTGCTCCATTTCCACCCCTACAAACAAACAGAGGCAACACGAGTTTGCTTTATCTCTTTTCTGTGCATATGTCTATATAATCTACTGAGTGTACTTCTGGTTTTTACTTACCACGGTGCTAAAATCAGCATTTTGCCTCTCTCTGGTATGTCAGATTTACGTTGCTGGTTTGGAGATGCTGAGATCCTTCAGTATTATAGTGAAGGAGGTTGGAGAAAAAAAGACTATTAAAGAAAAAAAAAAAAGAAGGAGGTTTTGAGCAGCAGAGTGCCTGAATGAGCTTTGGGTCACCCAGGGAGTGCACGTTGCAGGTGGTTTATGATAATTGCTGTAGTCCCTGACTTGTATCTGGCGTTTTTCACCCAAAAAGGGGACAAAGCTTAGCTCCCCCAACCCCTCTTTTTTTTCTACTGCAGCTTCAGGTGTCTAAATCTGTTGGCAGAATGTGGGGGGAGCAATCCAGTATCCCACCATCATTTTTTTATAAGTGGGGCTTTTCCTGGCAAGAAAGTAACAAATGAGTTTTAAGCATGACCATAAATGCAATGTTTCACAGCATCATCTGCAGAATACATTTATTTTAGGTGCCCTCCACCCTTTCCACCATCTCCCTCCAGTTTATTTTAACAATGCTGTAATTTTCTATTATAAAATGGGATTTTTGTCTGTTTAACTCCGTGTTGCCTGCTCAGCATTTGCGTGCGTGTGTGTGTCTGTGTGTGTGTGTGCACTGGTGACATTTGTCACCATCAGATGCTATTTTTAAGCCTGTTATTATTGAGGACCCCACCCTTGGCTTGGGGATGGGAAGGGGGGATTGCAGGAGGAGGGAGAGGAGGGAGGGGAAGGAAGGAAAACGTCAGCCTCAGCACACTTCCAGCCTCTGGCCATCAACCTCCCCGGGGGCATGGGAACCATAAGGTCATTTCTCAAGCTCGCTGAGCTCCAGAGCTGTCAAACCACCCTGAGAGTTTAAAAAATGCAAATGCATGCAAATGAATGGGCTGTTTCTCTCCCTCTTCCCCCCTCACCCCCGGTTTAAATGACATGAATCACCTTCAATTTTGCCAGCATCCTGTAAAGTTATCGGCTTGCCTAAATGCTGCAGTTAACAGAACCACATCTCAGGAGGACCAGGGAGGGATAAGAAAGGAAAAATAGCTAATTTCCACCAAAACCCTGTAATTTTTAAAATATATTTTATACATACAAATTATATGTGTAAAATCTATGTATATAATCATACCCCAATCTCACAATTCTAATTTTTCTTTCTGTCGAGCAAATAACCCACTAATTAGGGAGAATGAAGCTTAGTGTCCAGAAAAAACCCTCTATAAAAACATTTCTCAGGGTAGTCTAATATTCTGCTGTTCTGATTTTTGGCATTTAGGGTGATCTGGCAGTAAAAGATGAAAATAGGAAGACACGTTCCTTCATGCAAGAAGCTCCTTTAACACTCAGGCTCCTTCCAAACAAAAATAAATGAGTAGATGATAAAAACAGCAATAGAAATTTAATTGCTCATGCTTATTATTCGGGATACAAAGCCCTAGAAAGGAAGCTGTCTTTTCCTCCCTGGCTCAGGGGTTATTTATTATCTTACACTCCACTTGGAGAAGGTATTAGATTTACTGTCATTTATCGGCGGTTTTCAAGGAGGATTTGATACAGAGCTGGTCAGGATCTCAGAGGAGCGTTGCTGGTTAACATGGTTAAGCACAGCACACTGTAATGAATCAATTTGTTTCAGACAACCGACGTAATTAGTGTGGAGGTAATGGGCACACCATGGGATGAGGGGCTGGAGCGTCCTCCTTCCGCTGGAAACATCCCTGGCCGGAGCTAGATGTGATTCCTGGTTCCTCTGCCCAGCTCTGGGCTAGGGGAGCTGGCTGGAGAGGGCTTCCCGTAGCTGGGGCTGCCCTCCAGCCCCTGTGAGGCTTCACTGAGCAGGGACAGCTGGACACTGTCCCCCATCCCTGTGAGGTTTCACTGAGCAGGGACAGCTGGACACTGTCCCCCATCCCTGTGAGGCTTCACTGAGCAGGGACACTGTCCCCCATCCCTGTGGCTCCCCACTGGCCTGTGGTCCATCACCTCCCTGTAGGCTGCAACATCCTCTGAGACCTTCACTCTCTGGCTCCCACACATCTGTTTTTGGCAGCGCTGGTTAGGTGTGGGGGAGATACCTGCAAGGTCTCCCTAGGGAGGGAGGAAAAGGGAGACAGCATTCCTTTTCCCACGGGAACGTTTCCTGCAGAGGCTGATCCCCTCTACGGGCCTCCCAGGCTTCCCAAGGGTTGCTGGCCAAGGTGAAGCACAGGTTTTCATGGACAGCCTCCATCAGACCAGGCTTCTCTCCATCCCCGAGGCAGCTGGGAGGGCAGGAGCCAGCTGAAGTAAACCAGGTCCCCGCTGGTGGCTTGGAAGGAGGTTTGAATCAGCAGAGCCAGAAACTGAGCAGGGAAGGATAGCCAGGACATGGCAATGGATCCCAGGAGAGCTGCAGAGGGGGCATGGTGTGGAACTGGGGAGCCTGCCTGGTGGTGTCAGCCTTGCAGAAGGGATGGAGTGGGGCTGCAGTTTTGCTTTCACTTGCCCTGATCTCTCCTGGAAATTAACTGCTCTGTCCCTTGGCTGTGAACCAAGTGTCTACCTGCAGCAGGGCCAGGGCTGGTAGAGGTGACACTGCATGAACACATGCTCTGTGTCCTGGGGGTTTCCAAGGGTTAGTGTATTCAAAGTTATTCTGTCTGTTTGATGTATTCTGTCTGTGAGGGGATTAATGTATTCGTTGCCTGCTGGAGGAAATCACTTTCCTTTCCTGGGATTTCTCATGTGGAAGGGCTGCTGGAGCCATGTGAAAGAGGAAACATCTTACAGATTAAAAAATGGCAAAAAAAAAAAAATAAAATCAGGTTTTCCTCTTGGGTGTGGGCTTTTTGCTTCCGAGTTTTCCTTTGAAGCTAAAGCTGCTCTAGCAGGGGAAGAAGTCTGCCAGATGCACAGGGCATTTTGATACCATGCTGACAAGTCCAAGCAGGATTGGGAATGGAGAGAGCTCAGCTCATGGGAAGAGATAGCAGACAACACTCTGTGTCTGGCCAGGTCCTTGCTACCTGGTTGTCTTCCTCTCAGTGTTCAGGTACACACTGTGACACAAATCCTTGCTTTCCTCCTCATTCCCAGATCCCTCGGGAGGACACTCCTACGTGGCATGTCCCCATGTGAGGTGACATGTCATAGCTTCCAGGCTTGGAGTAGAACTGAAGATCCATAAGGATTACTCTCCTGCTGCAGCAGGAGGCCGTGACCCTCCTCTCTGGGATGTCCAGTTGTACCAGCCCCAAAAACAATCACATAGATGAGATGGGCACTCCCTGGCTCATCTCTTTCACGTAGATGAGATGGGCACTCCCTGGCTCATCTCTTTCAAGCAGAGTAGGTGCTGGCTCTTGGCAGTGTGAAGCAATACAGCGTCACATTTTCCCCACATATCTCCTGGCAGGGCAAATCCAATGTGTGCCTGGAACAATGCTGGCTCCAGGAGGACGCGGAAGAAATGTGGCGGGTAGGGAGTCATTGCACAAGGTTCCTGGGGGAGGGCTGCGAAAGAGAAGAGGGAGCATGTGGTGATTGTGAAAAGGTGAGCAGGGTGGGAATTGAGAACGTTGAGGACAAAGAAGGGAGGTGAGGAGAGGGAAAGGGAAGCAGAGGATATGGAAGGAGCTGGAGGTGGCCTAGAGATGCACTGAGACATGCAGGCAGGAGGTGATGGCAGGTGAGGCAGAGGAGGGAAGGACCCCAGGAGAAGGCAGCATCCTTTTGGCATTATCAGCTGGCAATGCCCTGCTAACACTCTGCTGTTGGTGCTTTGTCCTAGGGCACTAAATGAGAATATGGCCAATGGCATTGAAGATCTTATCGGGATCCCATTCCCGAACCACAGCAGCGAGGTCCTGTGTGGTTTGAATGAGCAGCGGCACGACGGGCTCCTCTGCGATGTCATCCTCATCGTGCAGGACCAGGAGTACCGCACCCACCGCTCCGTCCTGGCTGCCTGCAGCAAGTACTTCAAAAAACTCTTCACTACCGGCACTTTAACAGACCAGCCCTATGTTTACGAGATTGACTTTGTCAAGCCTGAAGCACTTTCTGCCATCCTCGAGTTCGCCTACACCTCAACCCTCACCATCACCACCTCAAACGTCAAGCACATCCTCAGCGCCGCCAAGATGCTGGAGATCCAGAGCATCATCAACGTCTGCCTTGAAATCATGGAGCCCGACAGGGAGGCCAAGGAGGAAGATGACAAAGAGGATGACGATGATGATGAAGATGAAGATGAAGATGAGGAGGAAGAGGAGGAGGAGGAAGTTGAAGATTTTGTCAATCAGGAGAACCTAGCTGATGTACAAGAAGTAAGCTGCCACCAAAGCCCTTCTGAGTCCGATCTCACCGAAGAAGCTTATACAGAAGCACCTAAAGATTTTCCAAATCACTTCCCAGCCAGTAACTCCTCTGGACACTTGGGCATGATACGAGACTTCTCCATAGAGTCCTTGCTGAGTGAAAACTTGTACCCTAAGGCAAACATCCCAGAACGGAGGCCAGCTCTGTCTCCTTTCGCCCCCAGCTTCTTCCCCCACCTGTGGAACGGCGACTTTAACTCCTTCTCCCAGCTCGAGGAGCCACAGGTAGACAACGGCCCCTTGGATCTGGTGATCAAAAAGAGGAAGATCAAGGAAGAGGAGGAGAAGGAAGACCTGCCTCCGCCTCCTTTCCCTAATGACTTCTTCAAGGACATGTTTGCCAACACCCCAGCAGGTCCCTTAGGGCATATTAAGGCAGAGACTGACTACAGCGCTTATCTCAATTTCTTAAGTGCTACCCAGTTTGGAGGAGTTTTTCCCCCATGGCCCCTGGAGGAAGAGAGGAAAATAAAGCCCAAGGCATCCCAGCAGTGTCCCATCTGTAACAAAGTCATCATGGGAGCTGGCAAGCTGCCCAGGCACATGAGGACCCACACGGGGGAGAAGCCCTATATGTGCAATATCTGTGAAGTTCGCTTTACCAGGTGTGTGTTGGTCACCTCTGCCGTGTGTTGGGAATGGGGTGGTGGCTGGAGGGGCCACATCATAACCCATGACTGATTTCTCAGCTGCCAATCAGAGAAAACTCAGCAGAGTTTTCATCCCAGAACAAAAGTAGGGAAGAAAGCAGGGCATGATCTCTGTCCCTTTAGAAAAAAGAAAAAAAAATTAAAAAGGGAGGATGGGAGGGTGGAGGAAGAAAAAGAACCTACTGATTTTTGTGGGTTGTGGATGACATCCACAGCTCACTGGATCCATCCCCTCACTGGACAAAAGCTTAAATAAGTAACAGGATATTTTCAACCCCACCATAGTTCACCACAGTGGGACCAGAGTGAGCTGGAAAACAGATGGTCAAACAGCCAAGGACGCTTCATCTCTAATGTGCTGAGAGATGCATTGAGTTGGGAGGGCCATTTAGCCACAGGATGTAATTAGTTTGGGTTTGCACATTCTGGCATCAGTATAGACCACAACCAAGTTGCACACATTTGGACGTGACAGTATCTGGGCTCTCTGGGCTTTCTGGGGCTGGAGTGGCTCTAATTATTATGTCTTAGTAGTGCAGTTGGGATCTAGGTCTCTTCCCCAAAGTAACAAATGACAGGATAAGGGGAAACGTCCTCAAGCGTCACCAGGGGAGGTTTAGATTGGATATTAGGAACAATTTCTTCATGCAAAGCACTGTAACAGCCTGTCCAGGGCAGTGTAGGAGCCCCCATCCCTGAAGGAATTTAAAAGACGTGTAGGTGTGACACCTGGGGACATGGTTTGGTGGACTTGGCAGTGCTGGGGGAACAGCTGGACTCACAGAATCATGGAATGGCTTGGGTTGGAAATTGCTTTAGAGTTCATCCAGTTCCACCCCCTGCTGTGGTCAGGGACACCATCCACTATCCCAGGTTGCTCCCATCACTGTCCAACCTAGACTGGGATACTTCCAGAGATGGGGCAGCTGCAACTTCTCTTGCCAAGTTGTATTTAGCTGTGCAAATCTAATGTTCCAGCCTGAAACCGTGCTCTGCAAAGCTGGGCAAATTTAATCGGTGAGCGGAGACAAATAGATTCCTGGACCTGCTCTTGCTGAGTATAATTAATATCTAATGAGAACAATCTTTACCATAATAATAAAGCTTTCTGACAAGAGCATGGTATTTCAGCTCCTGGCTGCATGTGACTGAGAGAGAGCCCTATTAAGCTGGGGTGAGAAAACCAGAGGAAAATAATCTGCACAGTAGGCAGAGGCGAGCTCCTGACAATGGCCGGACACCTGGGGTGCTCCTGCATTCAGCCTGTCTTTTCTTCTCCTGTCCCTATGATAATGTTTGAATGGAAGATATGCAGATGATGAGAATTTGACCTGAAAATAAATTTCCATGCTCCCCTCCATTAACACAGCAGACACCATATTATAATGCAGGGAGCATCGTGCCTCGGGCGGGCATGTGCAGCGTGAGCCAGCTCACCCTGGTATTTGCAGGGGAAAGGCCACTGCATGGTGATAATTCCTGCCTGCAGGAATTTGGATCTGGCTCCTGCTGGTGCTGCATTCCCAGGTTAGCACTGTTGTCTCTGTGGGGTGGGTTCAGCCCTGTGAGCATGGTGTCCCTCTTGGGCTGGAGGGACAGCTTCCATCCCGTGGTCCCTGTCGCTCTCTTGTGCGTGCTGCTGCAGGTGCTGATTTTGGATGAGGAAATAGTCTGCCTAGATCCATCACTGACATCTTCCCTGTGGCAGGAATAATAGGGCTGGGCCCTCCCGGAGTGCTCCCAAAGTCCTTTACCTTCAAGGGTAGCATTGTTCACTTAGTCTGGGGAAACTGAGGCACGACGCCTAATCAGACAGGTTGTATCAGCATGGTGGAGGTTGAAAACTCCACACAGAGCTGGTCTAGCATGACCCATTACTAATACAGGACTAAACCTGATCGTTTCGACATCCCCCATGTGCTCAGCAGCTTCTAAATACAGGGCACAGGGGCAGGGGGACTTCATCCAAGGGAAAAAAATCAAAAAACTGAGACTCACCCAACAGTGCAGTCTCCCAACACCACTGATGAAAACTGGTCTTGTGAGTCACTCCATGCAGAGCTGGGTGCTGGAGGGTCTTTTCCTTCTTTAACACCCTGAGCAAAATGGACATCTTAAAATATTGATTTGTTTTTAAATGTGTTTGGAAGGATTTTGAAGAGCGTGCAGCTAATTTGTTTGGGGTGGCGTTTTCTTAGCTGTTCTCATCATCACCCTGGTGTGAGAGCTCTCTTTTAGGAAAAGGTGTAGTTTTAAGCAAAGTGGAGTGATTGAGATGTAGAAAGATAATTCTACTGGGATTTCCTGAGTGTTGCCACTTGCATTATGTGTTTTTGCTCTCGGGGGAGGGGGCAATCCCATGCTTTCTGAAAGCATTGGACTTGCACCCATGGTGCCTTCAGTGGGGAGATGCAAGCTCAGGTGGTCCCTTTTGGGGTCCCCTGGGAGTGAGGGTGCAGGGAAGCAGAAGTTCCCAAATGGAATTGCAGTATGAATCAGTCCTTTGCATTACTTCTACATTTAAGGCACTGCGGAGGTGAAAATCTGCTGGGGAAATGGAGAAGATATATTTTCCTGGGTAAGGAATGCCCCAACCTCCCCAGCAGATCTGTTCCCCTCCACATCAGTGGGATCTCTCATCCCCCAGCAAGGACCCTGCGTGCACCTGGACCTGCCTCTCCTGCTGCCCACGGACATCTGATCGCAGGAAGCAGGACTTCATTTAATGGCTCATTAATTATTTTTTTCCTTAAACAAAGGCCACTCATCTTCTAGTCTGCTGTTCCACCCTGCTAGAACGCCGGAGAAAGCTGCAAATATTTCAGCTTTTCCAGCAAGACAGTCCCAGAGTGCTCAAGGAGATACTGTTCCAGCTGGAAAGGTTAACATTATTTGTTCCTATTATTTGTGTTGTGACAGCTCGCAGAGCCCTAATCGCTCTCCTAATGCAATTGCATTAAGGTTATTCACACACACAGAGTGCGGATCTCCGTCGGAGCGAGCCTCCAGCCCAGCTCCCAGCTCACAAACCCCGTGTTCCCCATGGCACATCCTCCCGGGGTGCTTCACCACAGAGCACCTCACCCCCCCAGCCTCTGAGCAGCTCCAGGTAGAGCCACAAACCTCCCTTGCGTTCCCCGGAGATGCTGCCGGGGCAGCGAGGATTGGGTTTCTCCCCGTCTGCTGCCGGAGATGGGTAACAGCCTGGAAAGAGCTTTGCCTGTATTTACATTTACAGTCCTGGCACGCAGCGTGTTTATTAGGAAAAGTGATCCTGCTAGGTTAAACATTACCTACAGAGGTTTAAATTAAATTATTGGTGGGGTCGGCAGCTCTGCTTTTTATTAACACTTCCCCCCGTTTTGCAGCACGAGCCCCCGCGCTCATCCGCCCGCGACTTCGCCGTTCGGGGTGGAATTCTCCCTGCTGCTGCTTTGTCTGCTGCTGAGCCCTGACTCCAGCCCTTCCACAGAAAATGCACCCTTGGGAAAACCTCGGGGTGGCACCACCTTTAACCGTGCCACGGTGGGAAGTTGCCCTGAGCTTGGCACGGGGACTGAGAAATGCCTTTTTTTTCATGTCTCCATAAAAAATCTGTAGGTGCAGGGCCAGGCTGGGATCAGTCTCCCGAGAGAAATAAAGCATCCTCTGGTGAAGAAGTCACTGTCCTGCTAGGGATACTCCTTTGCATCCTTGATCCTGACGGACTGGTGTTCAGGGATGCCCAGCCCAGGGCTGCATTCCTCATGGTGTGGCCAACACCTCTGTGCTCGTGGGCATGTCACCAAAAACTGTTTCAATATGGGCTGGGTGGCAAAAACTAGTTCAGAGGCAGCACCTTGCAAGTTTTGAGGGCTTTACCTGCCATAAGAAACAGATTTTTGTCTGATTTTTATGTTATATAAAATAAATCATCGTAATATATACTTATATTATGTATTTTATAATATAATTATATTTAAAACAATAATAAATTATATATTCTTTACTATTCATATTAAAATACACCATATAGCTTTATATGACATATCTGTAATATATAATATATATTTTATATCTAATAATGAACTTACTCCTCATGTTCTACATATTTTCAGCCTCAATAGTAGCATGTTGGAGGGTTCATACTGAAATAATTTTGGAAAGCCATATGAATTTTCCCACTTTGCTCTTTACTTCAACGCCACTGGTGCAACCAGGAAGCAGTGTTCAGCTCAGTTGGGCCATAATCAGCTTCACTTTTTACAATCATACTCTTTAGCTGTGATTTTGGGGTTTTTTTGTTTGTTTTTGGCTGCAGAAGGAAACATTTATTTTTTTGGAGAAAAAGCAGTGATTGGATTGCCTGTATGGGAAAATATTCTTGCTTTTAGATGCTCCCCTTAAAAAATACATATATAAATATTTGTAAATAAGTGCCATTGGGATGGATATTACACTATTCCATGGCTGGACTTAAAAAGCTTCTCCAAACTGTGTGGGAGGTTGGATGTGTGCTGGCCTTGGAGAACCTGGCAGGGAAGGACAGAGTGCCTGGGTGCTGCACCTCTGGCAGCATCACCCCCTGTGCTGCTCCTGCTCCAAAAGAAAGCTCCTGAGACACCATGTGGTCAGTGCAAGAATGAAAGGAGAGGAAAATCGGCTCCAAGAGGGACTGAATTTAAGCAGTATTGTCCTGCATTTCCAGGCTCTCAAATCCCAACTGATTTCCTTATTTGCAGGCCGGAACAGGGCTGTATTTATTTAATAATCCCAGATTTAGTTATATATAGATATATCCCTATTTAGAATCTTGCTCTTTACAAGTATGTGGAAGGAGGATGAAGCCTAGTGGGGGTCAGGCTCTTCTCCCCGGGAACAAGGGACAGAACAAGCGGGAACAGCCAGAGAAGGCTGAGCTTGGAAAATCAGGAAAAATGTCTTCCCTGAAAGGGCTGTCCCGCCCTGGCACAGTCTGCCCAAGGCAGTAGTGGAATCTCCATCCCTGGAGGGATTTAAAACCCATCTGGATGTGGCACTTGGGGACATGGGTTAGTGGTGGCCTGGACTGGCGGTGTGGTTGGACTTGATGATCTTAGGTCTTCTCCAGCATTAATGATTCTGTTTTTTGGGTTTATTACAGCATTTTGGTTTTTTTCCCCTCCAACTTAAACTGTTTTGAACTTTCTGGGGTGGGTTGCAAACTCCTGATGGGGAGGTTTCTTCTGTGTATGATGTTTTAGTGCTCGGGAAAGAGGAGGCGAATGCAAACATCAGCCTGCAAGACCATCCATACACTGGGAGAGGCCCCATGACGAGCTCCCCACCTTCCCATCACCCTGATCCCAGCTGGGGAGCCAATCCCAAAAAGAGCAATCCCAACCCTTCCGGCCCACACCGCCTGACCGAGCGCCTTTTCTTTTGCAGGCAGGACAAGCTCAAAATCCACATGCGGAAGCACACGGGCGAGCGGCCGTACCTGTGCATCCACTGCAACGCCAAGTTCGTGCACAACTACGACCTGAAGAACCACATGCGCATCCACACGGGCATCCGGCCCTACCAGTGCGAGTTCTGCTACAAGAGCTTCACCCGCTCCGACCACCTGCACCGCCACATCAAGCGCCAGAGCTGCCGCATCGCGCGGCCCCGGCGCGGCCGCAAGCCGGCGGCGTGGCGGGCGGCCGGCCTGCTCTTCGCCCCCGGGGGCCCGCCCGTGGAGAGCGGCTTCGTGATGCCGCCCACGCTGGAGGAGATGAGCAGCCACCTCGGCAGCACGGCCATGTGCCTTCCCGGCCCCAGCCCCAAACACTTCCTGAGCGGGGCCAAGACGCCCTTCAGCCTGCAGGAGCTGGAGAGCCAAATTGAAGAAACCCAGATGAAGCTCTTCAGGCGGGCCCAGATGGACATGGAGAGGAACGCGGGCATCTTCGCCTTCGCCCTGGGCCACAATGAAAACCTCGCCGCCCAGCCCTTCTTCCCTCTCCCCGACCCTTGGAGCACAGGCTTCAGTGGCTTGGCGGGGCTGGGCCACGTGGCTCCCATCTCAGAGGCCAGCAACTAAACCCACCATGCCCGGTCCCACCATGCGTCTGCTCCCATCCCAACAAGGCAGCCCGCTCCCCTGACTCCCACCCGCCCTTCTCCAACATCAGGCTCCCGAGCTGCTCTTTTCCTCTCACTGCCATGGCCTGCCACGGGGCGTGGGGCACGAGGCCGTCCCTGGGGCGAGCAGGGCATGGGCAGGTGCTGTGCCCGTGGCCACCGGCACTTTAGACTCTGCACTTGGCTTTGGGGCTGTCAGGCACTCCCTGTCCCATCCCTCCACTCATGGCTCCATCTGGGAAGGCCAGGCCAGGACTGCTGCTCTCTTCAACACCCCCAAAAATGTCACTTGCCTTAGTCCAGGGCTCGGCCATCACCACAAGATGGCTTTTCTGTGGGAAATGTTCCCCATTTTCCCACGCAAGGAGCTCACTGGACACTGACAAGCCGTCCAGACTTGGGTCTGTTATGTTGCATTCCTTGACCCTTTTGGTCAAAAGGACTTTTCTGTTTTCTTTCTGGTTTTGTTTCCTTTTCTTCTTTATTAATTCCCATGTCTGGCAACAATATTTATTCTACAAGCGATAAAGGGGAGGTCTAGCAGCCTTACTGAGAGAGGGAGGATACTGGCCACTGCCTTTCTCAGCAGTATATCAGATTTACAGGGCTGGTGAAAGCCCTGACCTGCAGCATGAGTTGGGACCTTAAAAACATTTTAAAAAATTTTAAAAAAATTAAAAAAAAAAAAAAGGAGATCGAACACCTAGCGCAAAGCTGGGTGGAAAAGGGGGATTTTACTTATTTTGGTTCTTTAGCTATTTCAAAGTTTCAAAAGGAGAACCAAAGCCTATTTTGAGTATTTTAACTTCAGTTGCTTGAAAAGGTGAAGGAAGAGTTTTGGAAGAATCAGTAATATTTCGATACTGAGCTTTTATTAAACCCTTGCTTTGAAAAAATGAACCAGTGGGAATTTTGAAATGAAAAAGTCGTTTCAAACCAAAGAGTCAGAATTCGCTGCCGCTGACCATTCTGAAATGTCCGGGGTTCTGTCCTTAATTCCCTCAAATTCTCACATGACAGTAATGAGAAAAATTTACAAAACACTCGCATGTCCCCAAATCTGCAGTGTTGGTGGGAAAAATTCGGGTGTGCAAATATCCCTGCTGCTTGTCTCAAGGGATCTTTGTGGAAAAGAAGCTCACTACTGGTGTCTTGATGGTGATGTCATCTACTTGCCAGCAAGTAGAAATGCTCTTTCTTCACTGTAGTTGTTTCAAAAGAGAAGGTGGTGGCATATGACAGGGTGCTCCAAGTTGAAGTCACCCACGGTGGCCAGCAGGTTTGGGGTGACTCCCCAGCATCCCTGCAGTCCTCATCTCGGCCAGCCCATCTGGTAATTCTCTCGGGGCACAAAAAGTGTCCAGTTGGCTGGAATCACCCTGTCCACCTCCTTCAGCCCCAAATCCATGAGCTGCTCTGAAGGATAAAGGCTTTTGGTGGCCATCTGCCTCTGATGGCTCCTCCTGGATGAGCCGTGGGGGGCAGACATGGTGGGATCCCAGTTCCACCCCTGGCTGAGGTGGGTTGCAGTGGTTGTTTTACACAAAACCAACACTTGGAAATGTAAATGTTACAAATTGGGGCTTTTTATTTCTCTTTTTACTACTGACCTTTCAACGTCAGCAAAATCAAAGGGAATGCGAGGAGCGCGGGTTCATGAGGTTTTTGGTTTTTCCATCAGTGACGAGGTGGCTGGATGAGAATCTGCCCACCAGAGGCAAGGAAGGGGACACAGGGAAGTCAAGGGTTCCACAGCCCTCAGGAGGGTTGAGGGACTTCTGCTCCGAGACCACCCGTAGCAGAATGCTCCCAAGGACCTGCCCAACACTCGACTTCCTCCTCCCAAAAGAAATCCTTAGAGACTCCACGTGCAACAAAAGTCAATGGAGAGGAAAAAAAAGAAAGTAAGAAGAAAAAGAAATCTTCTTAAAACTGCATCAAACTTTTTCTTTTTAATCCATATCAACTTCTTAAACAAGCGATGTTTTGCAGATGATTGGTTCCTTCAGGTGTTTTTTTGTCTACGATTTGGAGTCATTGTAAAATATCCAAAGATGCTGAGTACTGTATGATCTGCAAGGACTTGAAGCAAGGTGTTTTTTCTGTCTCGGTTTGTTTGTTAGGTCGGTTGGGTTCTTTTATTTTTTTTTTTCCTATATGTCTAAGTGGGGATAAACCTTTGCAATTTTTCTATTTATAACTATTTTTATGTGATTGCTTTATGTACAAAACAATGGAAAAAAAAATCAAAACAAAAAAGTAGAGAGAAACACACACGTTCACAAACAAGTTTGCCTTAGTTACTCACGGGACAATCACCCTTAACTTTGATTGATGCTAAAAAGCGGATGGAAAAAAAAAAGAGACTAGATCACTTTATGTATTTATTAAACTGTATTAATTGATGCTTTTAAATTATTAGCAGGACTTGATTCTCTTGCCTGTGGCCATGGTGAGAAGGCAAAGCTGCTGCGGTTGCTGAGCTGCCAGCGCAGCCATCCGTGTGGCCTCAGCTCTGTGGATGTTTGCCTGACACCTTTTGGAAAGCCAGAATAATCACTTATTAATTAAAGATTGGGCTGGTATGGGCTCCAGCCCGAGGGGCTGTTGGCGTTGCAATGCTGATGACAATTATGGAGTTAAGGTTGATTTTCCCGCGTTGGCGCTGGGTTGGGTAGGGCTGGAGGGAGCTGAGTGCTGGCAGTGATCATCTTTTGGGGTGTAGAGGGATGTTTAGAGAAAACTCTTTGTTTCTTCCCGTTTTGGTGTTGTGTGGTGAGTCCAGGCCACAGGTATCCCCATGGGAGCCCAGCTGAGTGTGAAGGTGCCTTCCTGGGGATCTGCTCCCGTTTCCCAAGCCGGGCGGGTGCAATGAGCACCAAACCTCAGCCTGGAGGGACACGAGTTCTGTCCCTGCTCACGGTCTGGTGGCTTCTGGTTCATCCCACCCTGGCTTCTATGGCCTGGCTGCAGCAGGGGCAGCAGGGCAGGGGGGATTGTGCCCCCGTGCCCCTGGGCTCAGGTGAGACCCCACCTGCAGAGCTGCCCCAGCCCTGGCTCCAACAGCACAAGGACCTGGAGCTGCTGGAGCCAGTGCAGAGGAGGGCACGGAGATGCTGCCAGGGCTGGAGCCCCTCTGCTCTGGAGCCAGCCTGGCCCAGCTGGGGCTGTTCCCCTGCACAAGAGAAGGCTCCAGGGACACCTCAGAGCCCCTGCCAGGGCCTCCAGGCATTTTAGAAAAAAGATGGGGCAAACAGTTTAGCAGGGCCTATGTGATAGAACAAGAGTTGTTTTAAACTGAATGAAAGGAGATTCGGTCTAGATAGAAGGAAGAAATTTTTTACAATGAGGGTGGCAAAATACTGAAACAAGTTGCCCAAAGAGATGGTGACTGCCCCTGCATCCCTGGAAGTGTCCAAGGCCAGGTTGGACAGGGCTTGAAGCAATCTGGGATCGTGGAAAGTATCCCTGCCCATGGCTGGAGGTGGGATTAATTGACCCTTAATGGTCCCTTCCAGCTCAAATCTTCTGATGATTCTATAATTATATGAACAGAAATGACACAAACATTAGCCCTCTAATTCATGTGGTCGCACAGAAATTGCAGAATTCCTTTGCTGTTTTTGAATGAGGTGCCAAAGCCTGGAAGATAAGCTCCAGCTAGGAATGGTGGGACTCAAACCACATTGTTCAGCCATTTGGAGGTGAAGTAAACAGGTACCCTGAGCCTATTGAGACACCCACGTGTTGTCCTGCAGCCTGCAAGATGATGATTTCCAGCCTGCCTCTGAAGCCATCCTGGCTGTGGAGGGAGGCAGGTTCTGATGGAGGGTGATTCACCCCACCTACGCTGGACCTCCCAGGGGTGGGATGAATCACCTTTGGGCACCTCTCTGCTACCTACCAGCGTGCTGTGCTTTCCCAGAGCTCATGAGATAAGGTTAACCACGGGGAGGGATGTTCCCACCAGCACCGCTCCCTTCTCTCTGCTCAGCTCATGGGACAGTCCCTGGAAAAACCTTTCCCAAGAGGATGGGGTGCTGGCACAGCCCAGGGACCCAGGTCAGGCAGCTTGATTTAACTGGGAACGCTATGGGAAATAAAGGTCTGTATCAAACCTCCCAAGCCTGGGCACCAGGGATTCAGGCTCATGGGTCGTACACCCTGCTGCAATCCCAGTAAAACTTCCCAAGTTCTTACAGCCACAGGTCGTTTTCCTCTCTTTACACTTCAGAGAAGGACTCCACAACGTCAGGTGCTTGGGTGGGGTCCAGATCTGCAGGCAGAGTCCAGAAATGTGACTTGGGAACAAAGAAATACCAATCCCTCTCCCGGGGCAGGTGATTGATTGTTGAGCAGCTCCTCTGTGCTTGGAGCCTACAGGAGGCCATGGCAGGGCCAGCCCATAAACTGTGTGGTTTCGAGCACAAAAAAATCCCCATATGAAAATTATGTGAATTACTTTTTAGCTATTTAAATACACCTGTAACTTCTTTTTTTTTTTCAGCTCTTGTGGCTTTTAACCCCATTTTATGCTCATGTTTTGGTTTGCTTATGATGCCAGAACAACAACAACAACAACAAAATAAAAAAAAGATAGATTTGCAAGGGGAGGGTGAAAAAAAAATCTAAAAATCGCTTGGAGGAGCTGTGCATTAATCAGACACATGGGAATCACGGGAAAAAAACAGCTTCAGTAAATGCTTGTTAGCAACAACATATGGCTACATGCTTGCTCCTGAGCAGCTGCTGTTATCTGCTGGAGCATCCAGGCTGTGCAGGGGGAACGGCACCGGGGCGATGCTGCGCACGCAGCGTTCGCTTGGACCAGGTGTTGCTGCCAAAGGAGCATCTCCTGGCACGAGTGGCAGGGAGCTGGAGGGGCAAACCCTTTCCCTGGGCTTGAAACCCTTTTGCTGAGCAGTACGAGAGCCTCTTCCTGCAGTTGTGCAGATGGAAATTACATAGAGAAAAAAATATTTGTGTTTTAAGAAGGGAAGAAAGAGCCTGCCGTTTGGGAAGTGAGAGGCTTTTCCATTTGGCAGTCACCTGCAGGAAAAAAATAAAGGGAATAATTTTGCAAAGTACAGCCTGAAATGTTTTAGACTTGAATATGTCAGCAGGACTCCTGGCAGCACTAGTGAGGCTGCAAATGCTGCCCAGTCCCTGCTCCACTTGTGCTCTGCCTGCAGCCCCTGGGACCTGCCATGTCCCCCATCCTTTTCCATCTATTTTGGAGGGGATTAGTGCTTTACTTACAGTCTCGGTGCCCTGAAGCTGGAATATTGTGTGGTTGCAGGAGAAACTTTTAAGGTAAGAGAGTACATGAAGCAAGACCCCCACCATCTCATTTTAAGAAAATTATGTGCTTGGCAGCAGGTCACCCATGGCTGGGTTTTTAAGATCTGCCATTGCCTTTTGGTACCTCTGACTGTGTGCACCTGTGTTTCTTTCCAAGCCAAAAACAAAAAGGGAAGAACTGAGAAAAATCCCTTCTTGTAGAAGATACACCCTAAATAGTCCGAGCCTGAGTGAACTCCTCCCCATCCCACCTCCCAGCCCCACCTCTGGGATCTCCAGCAGAGGGAGAGCAAATACCTGTGGCTTGGAAATACCTTCTTTCCCCCCGTGTTTTTCTCTGTTGAACCAATGTTTTACATGACTTGCACTATTTGCTGTAGGGCAGGTTACTGTTTAGGTTTCTTTGTTCCAGTCTCTTGTTTGGTTGCGACTCCTCTTGGCCTGTACACGTACCTGCTGCACATCTCACACCCCTGGAGAAAATAAACTGTTACCTGAAGCACTGAGCCTCTCGTGTGTCCTTAGCGCTGCTCTGGGGCTGGGGAATTCGGATTTCAGCATCAGATTCCTGGCTGGACTTGGTGGTCTCGGGGGTCTTTTCCAACATAAATGATTCTGCCATCAAATGATGATGAGCAGGGTGGTGGACAATTTTATGGTGGCCCTCCAGGGTGACGCTTCATGTGGCACCTGGGCTGTCACCACGAGGGTGCAGGGGCTGAGAAGCAGCCTCTGGCGACGAACGAATGAAATTTTGTGCGGGGCAGATAAATGCTCTGTGTGCAAGTGCAATTGTCGGGGTTTTGTTTCCTCCCCGTCTCGGCACATCTGCCTGCTCAGCTCCTGCACGCTCGAACTTGGGCTGCCCTCGTGTGGTGGCCTGGAGGCAGCTCGGCCACCGCAGCGACACCGGGGACAGCAGAGGGCTGGGGACCCACATCTGGAGCTGTTCTGGGGGTCTCAGCAGCACCAGGACACGCAGGACCCCCCATCACCTCCCGTCTCACCCAGCCACGCCTGCTTGCCAGGAAGGGAAAATACAAACCTCAGCCACATCCAGAGGGAGTTTAATGGTTGAATTTGAACTTGATGAGTTTAAGCATCTTTTCCAACCTAAATGATTCAATGATTCTTAAGAATTTTTTACACCTCAGTTAATCACCCCCAAGTAATGAGGCCAGTGAGGATGGGAACGTGCCACAATTGTTGGTGGCCTCATAGGAACCCTGATTTTTTAGGGAATTATTCCTGCAGGGTAAGCCAGGACTGGACCCTCTGATGCCCAGTGCAGCCTCAGCTGATATTTCCCACTTCCCCTCATGGTACCACTAATAATTCTGCTCAGTTCAGGCAAGAAGAGGTTTCAAATGTACATCTTATGCAATTATATAAAGCTCATTTCCTGCGGAACTGAGACTAAAAACCATAAATGCAAATGCCAAGGAAGAAGCCAAACAGCAGTGCTGAGCTGCAGCCCCTGAAGTTTCCTTTTATTTCCTTCTTTATGCAGAGATGACACTGACTGAGATGTCACAAATCCGATCGGGCTCCCTAATAGTTCATGCAGTGCCTCGAGCCCCAGGGGTCATCTGAAATTCAGGCAGCCAATTTGCAGGCAGGAGATGCAAAGCCAGACCAGGCAGGGGCTGAGGTTTTTAAGGACAGACCCTGCCTGTCAGCTAAAACCTTCCTCTGCTCTTGGGTAACCTCTGGCAAATCCTTACAGGGATGGCTGTAAACCTGCCTGTCTTTAAGGGGTAGCTGTTAGCTCAGTTTCCATCGTGAACAGGACAGGGTTGTCTCCGTGGGACCAGCTTCTGCAATGTTAGCTGGAGTTCTGCAGCGTTGGGAAAATAGTCAAGGCTTCACCTCTGAGTTCTCAGAAATGAGTTCTCATTTAGGCAGCTTTTGTGATATTTTTCTGGAGGTCTTGATGATAAATTCATTGAAAGATCAGTTGGAAATACAAAGTCCTCACAACCTTTCTGAGACAAGGTCCCAGATCTGAAGTGAAGATGAGCAGTGATTTGCTCTGGGTGTTGCTGCAGGGGTGTGAGCCAGGCTGTGATGCCCCGAAATTTAGGAGGATTAGAATTCAAACAGGACCTGGATGAGAAAAATGAAAAGTGAACAGAAACTCTGTGGGAGATGGAAGAAACTCTCCCATGGAGAGACAGTAAGGCCACACCTCCAGGGCTGGGGACAGCTCTGGGCCCTCAGGACAACAGAGACACTGAGGGGTTGGAGCGTGTCCAGGGCAGGGAACGGAGCTGGGAAGGGGCTGGAGCCCCAGGAGAGGCTGAGGGAGCTGGGAAGGGGCTGAGCCTGGAGAAAAGGAGGCTCAGGGGGGACCTTGTGGCTCTGCACAATTCCTGACAGGAGGGGACAGCCATGGGGGTCGGCTCCCAGGTGACAAGAGGAAAGAGCCTCAAACTGTGCCAAGGCAGATTTAGGTTGGATATTGAGGAAAATCCCTTTGTGAAAGCGCTGTCCAGCCCTGGCACAGCAGCCCAGGGCAGTGATGGAGTCCCCATCCCTGGGATTTAAAGGAGACTTGAAAGATGTCTAGTTGTGGCACCAGGGGACATGGGTTTGGTGGACTTGGCAGTGCTGGGGGAATGGTTGGATCTGATGATCTTAGTGGCTCTTCCCACTTAAATAATTCTGTGATTCTGTGAGCTAGGGGCAATCATCACTGCTGCAGCAGCAGACCAGATGCAGATGAGCTCCTCCTGCAGCTGCCCAGTGCTCTTTATGTTCAACCAGCTCAGCCTGTGACAGAGATTTGTAGCTCCAAGCACTTGAGGTACTTCTTCCCTGGAGTGAAAACAGCCAAGCTGGATAATATAAATATACACATATATATGTGTGTGTGTGCGTATATATAGATATATATATCTATATATGTATATATACACTTTCAATGGATTCAACAACCCTAATATATGTATAAATGTGCTAATATAATAATTAATATATAATATAATATATAAATATAATAAAATATATAATATAGTATAGTATAGTATACTATACTATAATATAATATAATCTAATATCATATCATATTATTATATTATATCATATATTATATATTATATATTATATATTATAATATGATATGATTTGATATGATATCATATCATATCATATCCCTATATATGTGTCAATGCTTCAGAGGCTTACATGTATCTAATATGCATTTAGCTGTTACCCTCACCAAATTTTATACAGAAAACAACAGAATTTCTCCTTTGGGAGGGGAAACTGAGGCACGGAGAGGCACAGAGATTTATTCACAGTGCCCTTGCAGCACACAGGTATCTCTCTGTGTGTGTTTGTGTGTGTGTGTGTGTGTGTCTGTGTGTGTGTGTGTGTGGTGTGCTCGTGTGTCTGTGTGTGTGTGTGCTCTGTGTGCTCTGTGTGTGTGTGTGCTCTGTGTGTGTGTGTGTGTGCTCTGTGTGTTTGTGCTCTGTGTGTGCTCTGTGTGTGTGTGCTCTGTGTGTGGTCTGTGTGTGTGCTCTGTGTGTGTGTGCTCTGTGTGTGTGTGTGTGTGCTCTGTGTGTGTGTGTGCTCTGTGTGTCTGTGTGTGTGTGTGCTCTGTGTGTGCTCTGTGTGTGTGTGTGTGTGTGTGTGTGCTCTGTGTGTCTGTGTGTTTGTGCTCTGTGTGTGCTCTGTCTGTGTGTGCTCTGTGTGTGTGTGCTCTGTGTGTGTGTGTGTGTGTGCTCTGTGTGTGTGTGCTCTGTGTGTGTGCTCTGTGTGTGTGCTCTGTGTGTGCTCTGTGTGTGTGTGCTCTGTGTGTCTGTGTGCTCTGTGTGTCTGTGTGTTTGTGCTCTGTGTGTGTGTGCTCTGTGTGTGTGTGCTCTGTGTGTGTGTGTGTGCTCTGTGTGTGTGCTCTGTGTGTGTGTGTGTTTGTGTGTGCTCTGTGTGTGCTCTGTGTGTGTGTGCTCTGTGTGTGTGTGTGTGTGCTCTGTGTGTGTGTGTGCTCTGTGTGTGTGTGTGTGCTGTGTGTGTGCTCTGTGTGTGTGTGTGTGCTCTGTGTGTCTGTGTGTTTGTGCTCTGTGTGTGTGCTCTGTGTGCTCTGTGTGTGTGCTCTGTGTGTGTGCTCTGTGTGTGTGTGCTCTGTGTGTGCTCTGTGTGTGTGTGTGCTCTGTGTGTGGTGTGTGTGTGTGTTGTGTGTGTGTGTGCTCTGTGTGTGTGTGTGTGTGTGTGTGTCTCTCTGTGTGTGCTCTGTGTGTGTGTGTGTGTGTGTGTGTGTGCTCGTGTGTGTGTGCTCTGTGTGTGCTCTGTGTGTGTGCTCTGTGTTTTGTGCTCTGTGTGTGCTCTGTGTGTGTGTGCTCTGTGTGTGTGTGTGTGTGTGTGCTCTGTGTGTGTGTGTCTCTCTGTCTGTGTGTGTGTGTGTGTGTGCTCTGTGTGTGTGTGTGCGCTGTGTGTGTGTGCTCTCTGTCTGTGTGTGTGTGTGTGTGTGCTCTGTGTGTGTGTGTGCGCTGTGTGTGTGTGCTCTCTGTCTGTGTGTGGTGTGTGTGTGTGCTCTGTGTGTGTGTGTGCGCTGTGTGTGTGTGCTCTCTGTCTGTGTGTGTGTGTGTGTGTGGTGTGCTCTGTGTGTGTGTGCTCTGTGTGTGTGTGTGTTTGTGCTCTGTGTGTGTGCTCTCTCTGTCTGTGTGTCTGTGTGTGTGTTCTGCTGGCCTGCACAGGTGCAAACCACCCCTGGGGAGTGCTGGGCCTTGGCAGTGGCTCCATCAGCGTGTTAAATTAAATTCAGGAAACCCCATCTCCTTGTCTCCAGCATCCCTGTCTGATTCAGCAGGCCGCTGCGCAAATCGCCATCCGGCTGGCGAGGATGAAATTTGGAGCAAGAGGGAAAAAGAAAGTAACCAAGAGAGGGCGTTTTTTACCCGAGAGGAGCCCGTGCCAAGATGAGCGGCGGGAGCAGCGGAGCCGCCGGGGACCCGCACGGCTCCGGCTGGCTCAGGACTGTCCTTTATCTGTGATAAAGGTGTGGCTCCCAGGGTGGAGGAGTCTCTGCCAACAGCCCACCCCTGAAAAAATCCCACCACCAGAGGTAAAGGCCCACGTCCCTGGTGATGCTCTGAAGCACTTGTGCGACAGCGAGGGAAAATGAATCAGGAGCATCATTCCAAATGGCAGCGAGGAAGGAAACTCCTTCCCCGACGTCCCTCTAAGCAGCATCAGAGTAAATTCCAGCAGCAGGGAGGGGCTGCAGATACTGCCACCAACCCCCTGATGGGGCAGGGATGTCCAGAGCAGGGGACGTGGCCGTGTCACACACGTGGGCTCCTTGTTTGCAGCGAAATCCTGCGCCGCCCGGGCCAGCTGCTGCGTTAAGGCTCCATATGCCCGGCCATATGCTCCATCCACACAGGGGGGTGCTGGGGGTGCCTCCAGGGGGGAAAAGGGACATCCCAGCACGTGGGAGCAGGTGGGGTTTAAAGGGACCAGAGGTGTGGGAAGGATGCCTGGCAATTGTGAGAAGCGTGGGGTGAATGCGTCTGTGCCCAGCAGCAGCACAAGGGGACCAGAGGTGTTGGGGGCATGCTGAAGGGCACCACGGGCCTTTTGACATGGGCCCCTGGCATAAAGCACTAAAATCTGGGCAGGAGGATGCTAACAGGGTGCAGGAGGGCCCCACTGACACTTTGCAATGTGTTTCTCTAAAGCAGTTCGTCAGCAGGTTGCACTTACAAAATTTATTATGAAGCGGATTTTCGGGACACGAACAAGCTTGGAAAAGCATCACGGTGGAAACCAGAAGGTGCCGGGTGTTGCTGCACTTTGGGAGCATAGCTTGCCTGGGAGGCAGCAGCAGCAGGGTGGATGGAGGAAAGAGTTTCAGCTCATCCAGGTCAGACACCCACAGAGGTGTTCACTGGTGTTCCAGCTCCTCCTACAGTTAAGGGGAGAGCAATCCCTCTCCAGCTAAACCTCTGGAATGGGTCACGTGTCCACACACTTTGGAAATGCTGCTTGCTCTCCAGTGGCAGGAGGGGAATATGTCCCTTCTCATGCCCTGTCCACTTTGCCTATCAGTCTCCTGGTCCCCTGAACCCAGCATTCAGAGCTTTCACCAACCACCACTGAAGATCCCAGCACATCTAAACACCCGGGATGGGAAACAGCACGGTACTAAAGGATGCATTCTCTGTATGGAACAGCAGATCAGAAAGGCAGGAGGCTGTGGATGCATCCAGAGCTCTCAGGTGCTGGATGAAGGGCTAGTAAGGGACACCACCAGCTGAAGATCCTCAGGTGCAGCCTAAATAGCTTGGGGTTGTTTGGCTGTGCTGTTAATCCCACAGCACAGGGAGAGAGAAGGGTGGGATCTGCACCCTCTTCAAGCCACACTGCGGGGTGAATGGGGTTTTTCCTGCATTCTTGGTAGCTCAAATACAGGTGAGGAGAGAGAGAGAATACCAGCACGATGCAAGAGGCTGGTGAAAATGCTTGAAAAGACAGTTTTTGATCTGAAAATTCAATTTATCTGGACAAATTAGGGTATTGGCTTGAAACAAAACTGGGGACCTGAGCCTCGTTACATTTAATAAACTATCATGTGTTCTCTCCCATCAGCCTGTACCAGACTCTCCGTGATTTACAGCCCACAGCTGTAACCTGAGCCATCTCCCTGCTTAGAGAGAAACTCATTTAATCTGAGTCCAGGTCTGAGGCTCCTTGAGGGAAGGCAGCTAATCTTTCTGCCTTAGCTCCTCTATTTGTAAAATGGAAATGGTGACTTTATCCATCTTTGTGGGCTGCGGTGGGGCTTATCGCTTAATCTGAGACTTGCTGTGCCTTGATCAGGGAGCCTGGTGTGAGAGGCTGCATTAGCTGTGTTGTTTGGGATGCTGGTTCCTGTTGTGGCTCCGAGGATGTGGAGGGATTTGTGGGGGGAGAAGGGGAGGGAGGCACTGGGGAGCTGATTCCAGTGTCAGGAGAGCAGGTACAGGCTCATGCCTGGTGAAAAGTAAGGAGGTGCTTGCTCAGGAAGACATGGGGAATGTTGAGTACAAGGATAAATAAGTCTTGCTGTGGACCTAAACCCAGTGGGGCCAGTGGGGCAGAGTAGGGCACGGAGATGCTGCCAGGGCTGGAGCCCCTCTGCTCTGGAGCCAGCCTGGCCCAGCTGGGGCTGTTCCCCTGCACAAGAGAAGGCTCCAGGGACACCTCAGAGCCCCTGCCAGGGCCTCCAGGGGCTCCAGGAGAGCTGCACAGGCACTGGGCACAAGGCATGGAGGGACAGCAGCCAGGGAATGGCTTCCCAGGGCCAGAGGGCAGGCACAGATGGGATATTGGGAATGAGGAATTGCTGGCTGGGAGGGTGGGCAGGCCCTGGCCCAGGATGCCCAGAGCAGCTGTGGCTGTCCCTGGATCCCTGGCAGTGCCCAAGGCCAGGCTGGATGGGGCTTGGAGCACCCTGGGATGATGAAAGGAGTCCCTCCCTACCCATGCAAGCCTTGAGCTCAGTCAAGCTGAGCTGTTGTTGTCTCTGCTGGTGCAGGACCAAAGCCTGAGAGGATCTGCATCTGCATGTTGTCTTCCAGTGTCTTTATAATTCATGATGGTCTGTCTGAAAGAAGCTTCTGGCAATGTGTTTTTGTTACTGGTCTTAAAATAGGATGCAGAAGAAAGGTTTTTGGGACATAATTCATTTTATTGGCTCTTCTGCACCAGAATTAATTACAGCCATGTTTATTGCTCCAGCAAGTAGAGATGAGTTAGATAAGGGAATTACTTTGTTTAGGACAATGAATAATTTATGTCGCAAATTTGCCAGAACCTTGAAATCTGAAGGCCTGGTTTTGCTTCCTTCCATGTCCAGGGAGCAAGATTGAGCCATAATCCTTGTTTGTAACAAACACTTTATGATTTTTCCATCATTGTAATCATGTCTTCAAACTCCTGTAACTCAAAAGATGGAATTTCTCTGTGTAGGGTGCCTTGTCATCCAGGTTACTTCTGTGTGTGGTGGTGAGAGGTTTGCCCAAGGAAAAACCCATTCTGTCCTAGGACAAACATCTAGTGCACAATAAAGCACACAAGTGACTGCAGAGGGAGTCTTGATGTCTTTGGTGGCTCATGAAATCCTCTGCCAAGACACAGGTTCTGTGTCAAACCCACAACTCAGCTCCTAGCTGAGCTGGAGGAGAAGGTTTTAGAAAGACACCCTGAGCATCAGGGACTAAAAACCTCCCAAACTTTACTATAAACTTGCAGTTTCTTTCCCAAAGTCACTTCTTTCCCAAAGTCACTTCTTTCCCAAAGTCACTTCTTTCCCAAAGTGACTTTTCCCCAGGCTGTGGGCTTCTGATGAGTATTTGAATCATAGAATATTCTAAGTTAGAAGAGACACACAAGGATGATCAAGAACTCTTGGAATATTGCTAGTATTTTTGCCTCAGGGAAAAAAAAAAATCTATTTTTTCCCAAAGAGGATAGAGTTGTTGTTGAGAATTTCCTGTCCCTGGGGTGGGCACAGCTGCCTGCCCACCTCCCTGAGAGCCTGCACAGCCGTGGGCTGTGTCCCAGGATGGGATCTGGGTGGGTTTGAGAGCCTTTTCCTTGGAGATGGATGGTGCATGTTGGTTTGTCAGCCTGGTCTGCCCGTGTTCTGGAGCAGAGCTGGAGGGCTCTCAGTCAGGCACACACTGGTGTCCCTTGGATGATCCCTCTCTTCAGAATGAGGAGGGTAGGTAGGAGGGAGAGACAGAGAAAGTCAGAAACTGTGACTTCAAAGACGAGCTGGGATGGGAGCCCGTCAGCTTCTGAGAGGAAAAACAGGGATGGTTTTCATTAGTGAGAAGGTAAAACACAGGGCTAGACAAATAGCAATGCCCTTGCATAGCTCCCCTCTAGTCCAAGAAAGGACACTTGTGGGGGACACTGGCACCCTCAGAGGAAATTGTTATGTCTTGGGAGAAAAATCTATTTGTTTTAACCAAGGGAGCCTCGGAGTGGCTCCCTTTTTGTGGCACCAGGGTTGCTGCTTCTGCAGAACAGAGGGCTCTGATATCAAACCAAGGCTAAAAGAAGGGACTGAGTGAGGAGAGAAGGACACTGAGGCCCAATCTGCCTCTGCAGAAGCTAACACTGCTCCAAAGAATGCAAGCTGAAGGCTGGTTACCCAGACCTGACAGGCTGCAGGCAGGTCACCAGCACGTCCCAGCTGCCACAGTGCCCTCTGTGCCATCCAGCACGGGCAGAAGTTCTCTCGGAGCACACAGAAGGGGTGGGCGGGCAATTGCAGGGTATTCGTGTATTTTTCACAGTCACTAAAAGCAAAAAGCAGCAGTGGGACTGTGGTGTGGAGTGAGCAGGTCGTGGGATGGCAGAAGAAACCCAAGGTAGATAAAGCACAAGTGCTGAGTGTGGAGGGGGCAGTGGGGAATGGTGGCACTGCAGGGACTTGGGCAGTTTGGCCAGTGTCTGACAGATGATGGCAAACACCAACACTGGCTGAAAATTAACACTTAGGGCTTGGATTTTGGATGTGGATCCCTAAAACAGGATTCAGCTTCCTGATTTAGCAGTGCTCTGGTAGCTCTAAGCCTGGCCCCCGTGCTGGTTGCTGTGTGCTGCTTGCGCTCTGGTCAAGCCCGAGCTGTGTCCTGAAGCCCTCAAAGGTCTTTGCTTCAAACTCCCCTCCTCACATCCAAGACACAGCTGAAGCAAAACTCAAATAACAGTGGGAAAAAGGAATCTCACTGTTTTCCAATCCTTTTTTCTTTTAAAGTACAAGTGTGCTGGTGTTGCTCTCCTTCTTTGCAGGTGCAAGGAAGGCACAAGCGTGTTGGACCCCCCTCCCCATGCATTCTCTCAACTTTTCAGGTCAGGATTCATCCAGCAGCTGAATTTTTGTCTCCTGCAGAGGCAGAGAGGAGGAAAAAAAGAATGAGAGCTAAAAAGCCACCTGTGGATCAGTCACAAGCAGACAGAGCTGGAGGCTGCTGGGGCAGCACTTTTCACAGGCAGAAGTGAACAAAGTGGGCAGCTCTTTCCCTTGCTTGGTGTTGAGAGCTGTCAGGCAGCCTGTGAGATGGACTCTGTGCTGGAAATTTCTGTGACAGGAGAGGTAATTTGGCAGCTGCTGAAGTGTGTTGGCCTTCAGCTTCTCCTACCCTCCTGGACATGGCCTTAAAAGCCATCTTCTGTGTGTGGGGACATTGGAACACTCCTGGCTGCTCCTGGAGGATCTGCTGGTGTCCTGGTGAAGCAGCTTTGAGGCAAAAGTTTGGCATGTGCCAGGGCCTGAACACCAAACTCCTAACTGTGCTATCTCCCAAGTCTGCTAACCTCACCCGGGCTATTTGCCTCCCCTGCCTCAGTTTTATCTCCAGTATTTTTAATTCCCATTTACTCTGCCTTCAAAACTTACCCCAAGGGGTCAGGTTGGAGGTCATGGGGAGAAGTGGATCATCACAGGGAAGAGGGTGAGCACCTCTCCTTTTTTGTCTGAGCAGGCTGTGGTTTGCACAGAGGCTTCAGGCTGGAGCAAGGGTGGGTGTGCCAGCTCACTGCAGGGTTAGATTTTGGTGCAGGGGCATTTTTGCAAAAGCATGTGCTGACAGGACAAGGGGGAGTGCTTGCCAACTGACAGAGGGCAGGGTAAGATTAGATATTAGGAAGAAATTCCTCCCTGTGAGGGTGTGAGGCCCTGGCACAGGGTGCCCAGAGAAGCTGTGGCTGCCCCATCCCTGGAAAGGTTCAAAGCCAGTTTGGGTGAGGCTCTGAGTAACCTGGTGGTGGTGGAAGATGTCCCTGCCCATGGCAGGGGGTTGGAACTGGATCATCTTTAAGGTCCCTTCCAATCCAAGCCACTCCATGATTCCCCAGCAGCTGTGGGCCATAGGAAGGCACCATGCCACAGGCACAGCCCTTGAGTGCCCACTCCTTGGGGTTACAGGTTCTTTTTTCTTCCCTTACACTGAAATCACCTCTGAGACAAACCACAGCATAAACCAGAACGCAGTGAGTGCAGAGTCAGGCTGCTGCCCTCCCCAGCAAGGCTCGGATCAGGGTTCCAAAGTATTTGCAAGGGTTAGGCCATAATGTGCACCAGCCAGCCTGCTTCTAAGTTAGTTATCAAAGCCTCAGGAATTTGTCAAAGCTATTAGAACATAAATTGTGCTAAATTAAGAAAGAAGAAGCTAAGAAACCGAACACCAAAACAACAAAAACTAGGTGACAGATGACTGTGAAACACCTGGACTATAACCAATCACGGATGCTAAGGAATGGAAGCAGAAAATGAGAGAGCCAAACAAAAGCATCAGTCAAGAAGTGTGTACTTAGTATTTTGTAGAATCTGTAAATATGTGTGTAATGTGAAAATAAGTGGCTTCTACTTATGTTAGTCAGTTATTCAAAAGTCCTAAATTTTCCACAATAGAACAGTGTCTTTCTGATCCCTGCCTCTCTCTGCTCAGCCACAGGGAATCTCCACGAAAGCTTCCACTTGCTCCCATCCATCCAGGGCTCTTCAGGACCATGTAGGGGACAGCAAGAGGGCTGAGCCCACCTGTGCTGTGGGCCTGCCCTGAGGGAGAGGCAGAGCTGCAGCCCCTGACACCACTGGCTGACAGGGTGCCACACTGTGCTGGGGGGCTGCCACAACGCCCCATGTGAACCTCCTGCCCCTCTTCACAGGATCACAGCACAGTGTGGCTGGAAGGGACCTTGGAGATCATCTCATTCCATGCTCCTGCCATGGGCAGGAACATGTTCCACTAGACCAGGTTGGCCCAGCCTATCCAACCTGACCTGGAACACTTCCAGGGAAGGGGCATCCTCAGATATGCCCCCATTCCCCTTCTGATTACTCCAGAACTTAGTCTACCTTTGTGTCCAGGCATAAGCAAGCTCAGCCTCATTCTTAGCCCCTAGCAAAGAATCTTCCACTTTCACTGGGTTGTCTTGGTCCTCAGATGGAATTCCCAAGTGCTGCCTTGCTGAAATGGCTTTAGCAGCCTCTTTGGACTGTGTAAGATCAGACCTCTGGGTGTCCATCAGAAAGGTGGCTGCTGCAGCCTCTACCACAACAGATCTGTGTCCTTTCAAAACCCAATCCCCACCTGGAATGCTCTGAAGCAGCCAAGTTGGCAAATTCACAGACAGAGGTCTAGTAAGGGAGCAGCTGGGGTTACATTAGCACCAGGCTGTACAATGCAGTTTTTTCAACACTAAAAACCAAAAACGGGGAGAAAGTTTCGTTTCAGTCAACCAAGAGAACAGATTTAAAATTCAATATTTAAAATCACTGCAATGTAAAGTAATGCTCCAATGAAAGCTCATGAAATATATTTATTCTGAATTATACAGAGGAAAAAAGGGAGTAATTACTTAGCCAAGCTATAATTTCATTCATTATTATTAGGTGGATTTAGATTACTTGCTCGCTCAAGATTAGAGATTTGAAATACATGGCTGAAATCCTCTTTCTAATCCAGAATTGCTAAATCCTTGGGTATTTCTCCACGATCATGCTTTGATTTGCATCTGTGTTGATGTTCAAGACATAATTTCAGTTGTCTGCCAAATATTTGTTCCTTTCTTCTCCCCTAAACACAGTCCCTGGTTTTCCTGATAACAAATGCTGTAGACAAACCAAGAGCACCAAGGTTCCCCAAGGCTCCCAGCACTACAGATCTCAGCACAGTGTTGTAATTATAAGCTAAAAGCAAAAGAGAATGAACTTTATTGAAACAAAAAGTGGCAGCAGTGTAAAACCACTTGAAAATGTGATTTTCTTTTTTAATTTTAGCAGCTTTGTATAATCCTAGATTCAGTTGAGTTGTAAGGGACCTAAAAGATCATCTCATTCCAAATGGACAGGGACACCTTCCACTATCCCAGGCTGCTCCAAGCCCCATCCAGCCTGGCCTTGGACACTCCCAGGGATCCAGGGACAGCCACAGCTGCTCTGGGCACCCTGGGCCAGGGCCTGCCCACCCTCCCAGACAGCAATTCCTCATTCCCAAGATCCCATCTGTGCCTGCCCTCTGGCCCTGGGAAGCCATTCCCTGGCTGCTGTCCCTCCATGCCTTGTGCCCAGTGCCTGTGCAGCTCTCCTGGAGCCCCTGGAGGCCCTGGCAGGGGCTCTGAGGTGTCCCTGGAGCCTTCTCTTGTGCAGGGGAACAGCCCCAGCTCGGCCAGGCTGGCTCCAGAGCAGAGGGGCTCCAGCCCTGGCAGCATCTCCGTGCCCTCCTCTGCACTGGCTCCAGCAGCTCCAGGTCCTTCTGATGTTGCAGTACACAGTCCACAGCAAGTACCCAAACTTGACAAACCTTCTTTCTTGGACTGCAGCTAACAGAGATGAATTCTAACCCCTGTTCCCAGTTGCTGGGTGCCTTTGGCTCTGCCTACCCACCCAGCTGTTGCTGGGTGTGGGGATGTGTCAAAGGAAGGAGAAAGCAGACAGAGCTGGGGCTCCAAGAAAGAGGAGCTAAACCTCAGTTGGATAACTGGAGGGGCTCCCACAGTGCTAAGAGGGTTATGCCAATTTGTGGTAGGGAAGGTTTTTTTTGGTCCTTCATCTTTTTGGAAGGGGTTTTCTAGACCCTACTGGTTCTCTCTTGGCCATTTCTCTTGGTGTTAATGTACTCCACGAGTGCTGCCTGTCTGCCCTTGTCTCTGTTAGGGGAAGAGGTGATTATTTCTGGGTGCTTGTGTGATCCTCAGTAAAGGGGAGTAGATAGTGATTTCAGGCTGCACAGTCAAAGGGGAAAGGCATCCAGTCCCATGACTGCTCACTGCAGCTTCACCATGGAAACTTCAACTACAGAAAGGGTCCCAAGTTTTTACTTTGGGGCAGCAGGATGTCACTTCATGTTCACTGGCCACGTCTTAGCAACTGAACCTCACATCAAGAGAGGGAGCAAGGAGCGGTGCTCAGGGACCAGCTCTGAGGGACAGTGTTCAGGCAGCTTCTGAATTGTGGCACTCAGCAGCCTGCTCATTAGTATGGCTGGAAAAGGCATTGATGTTTTCCTATGTAAAATAAAATAAAACCAGTAATTGTATGAGGAGGGGGAAAAAACCCAACCACGTTTTGTCAAAAAAAAAAAAACCCAAAACCAAAACAAAAACAAAATCCCCAACAAAATAAAAACCACCAGAAAACCAGTCTGGTGGAGATGTGCCTCCAGCCCGTTTTGGTTTTTCGTCAGCCTAAACAAATGCTCAGGGTGTGAGTTTGGGTGCTGCCCAGAGCTGTAACCACACTGGTTGGTGTTTCAGTCACGTCTGGTTTCTAGCTGCTACCTGCTCTCACTCAACTGATTTTTAACTCGCTTGGCATTTTCCGTGCGTGCAAGATGTTTGATTAGAGCCCTTGTGTTGCGTGTGTGGAAATAAAAGGCCAGCCAGGAACAGACAACTGATTAGGCATTAGGTGAGGTATAATCCTCCCTAATCACATTTCTAAACATGGTAGTTGGAGGTGGGATTAGAGTTATTAACATGCGGACAATAAAGCATATAATTTATTTAACAATTACTGGCTCTTTGTGAAGGGGGGTCTACATGAGGTGTAACCACACACCAGCTCCTTCATCCTGTGCAGGATGGAGCTGCTGTCAGTGACAAAGCTGGCACACAGGGATGGCTGTCCACTGACATGAAGGGCAGCAAAATAATGAGAAAGTCCTCCACAGGACCCCTATAGGAGAACACCTGACATATAGATGTTAAACAAAAATGAAAAAAAAAAAAAAAAGAAAACCAAAAGGTCAAAAAAAATTTACTGAAGTTTGCTAGTCTTCCCTTTCTGAACCCACTGAAATGCAAATGTACAGTAATCTAAAAAGCTGTTTAAAAACTTGTAGGATGAAGGACAAGAGGCAAAGGCAACAGCTGACAAGCAGTGATGTTGTGCAAGATCAGCAAGGAAGGGAATTCCAGTGCTCCCAGATCAATCCCTGTCCTGACCTTGTCATACAGCTATGCTGGGCACTATGCTGTTACACCAGAGATTTACATGCCAGGTAGAATTCTGGTAGTCAACAGATTTGTATTTTAATTCTTGAGTTTATCGTGCCTGCCTTTGGAGAACTGAGGCTTCATCTTGTGATTGTGCTGAGGATGCTTGGGACAGTAAGGTTTTTTCCTCAGTACATAAAAAAAAAATCAAAACAAAACAAAAGTCCCAAACATGACAAGCAGACCCAAGCTTGAAACCTTTAGAGATATCAAACCCCACAACTCTGCACCCCAGCCTGTTGCCTAGAGTAGGTATTACCCTACTGAAGGGTAATTCCAAGTGGCTCCAAGAAGGATGTCAGGTCAGCTGTGCAGCAGGGCAGAACACCAAAGCCAAAGCCTGGGGGCATCTCAGCCTGATCCCAGCACCAAGCAGATGCAGATGAGGAAGCTCAACACACAGAGCTCTGCTGTCCATGCTCTCTGATTGCTGCAGTCCAGGAAAAGGTGGGGCCCTGGGCCAGATGCTCTTTGCAGACAAGTTTTGGGCATAGTTTGGGATGTAGGTCAGGCCAAGGACCATTTGCAGCAAGGTTTTCCACATGCCTGCCCTGTTTGGAAAGCGGAAAGTCTGGCTCTGTCTGGGTGTTGCTGGTTCCATGCCAGTTCCTCTCTGGTTGTGGCACCTACACCATGCTCTGCTGATCTGCTCACACTGCTGCAGGAGGGGGAAAATGAGACTCAGACCTGGTTCCAGGTTTAGACCCTGCAGGTTTAGACCCCTCAGGCTCTGCTGTGTGCCCAGAGCCAGGCTTGCAGACTTGAAGCAGCCTGAGGTATCTAAAAGTTAAGAGGTTACATTTAGAGTCAGAGCAGAAAAATAGAGGGCATTCCTATCATTATTCATCTCACCCTAAAACAACCTCTAAAACAGGCCAGATGAACTGTCCTCTAGAAACCTTAGGATGAGTAACTTAGACTTTGATGTCTAACTTCTAACATTTGGTGAAATGCATCCAACCATCTGTCTACTAGGATTTGGTGTTGGAGATAGCCTCAAGGCACTCTCAAAAGCCAGCACGGGCCTAGCCTGTAAATCCCACAAATGCCTTTTTTTTTTTTTTTTTTTTTTTTTTGGTACATATTATAGAGCAAAACCATGTTACAAATATTATTGCATGGGAATGAGGTTGGCCCTGTTCCCCTGATCTTCCTCCTCAAGGCTTTGTTCTTGCCACAGACAGCGGCCATGCAACTCAGCTCCTGGCTCAGAGCACAGAGACCATCCATGTAAAGCATTCTGTGAGAAACCTGGCAGCCTCGCCATCAGCTGAAGCTGTAGTTGGGTCATGTCAGGGACTTGAGCCATATCAGACACCAGTAAGTCTTTGTGCTCACAAAAGGGCAAAAAGACAGGAGAGGAGAATGGCAGGATTCATTCATGGGGACAATCCTATCTATCTGGATCATAAATGGTTTGGGATAATTCTGTCACTCTTCTCTGCTCCTCACCCTTTTGCTGGGAAGCAAGCTAAGAAGAGATGTTCTGTTTAAAAAAATATTTTTTTCCAAGCCACTAGCCTTAATTTTTAAATGTACTCTGAGTGTAAATTGTCACGGATTTTCTTCTGGCTTTATCTACCAGCAGGAGACCACTATCTACTGACATTAGCTGTTAAATAGGTGCAAACTACCTGTAACTGCAGCGTTGCAGGTGCCTGGGAAATTTGTGTAAGCCTGAGCTGATGACAGGGATGGACTTTTGAAAAAAAAAAAAAAACAAAAAAAACAACAAACCCTAGAACATCTTAAAGAGGCAGAGTTGATTCATCGAATTGTGTCTTCATCTGAAAATGTTGTACTTTCCACTGACACAAATAACCTGTGAGATCATGACTGAAAGAGGATTCACGGGGAAAATATTCTCCCCTATCATTTTGTTAACTTTGTGCACTTGACAGCACATCAGTGTGTCTAGACAGTTCCACGGGTAGGCTGACAATCAGCTGTCTGGCACTGACACGTGGCAGGTGAGACACTGCAGGTGCTTCTCCTCAGGATCAACGACAGGAAAAACAGCAGGAACACCAGCTGAAGGATGAGAAGATAGCATCCAGGGATGGATGATCAGAAAGAAGGCCAAGTGACTGGCTGTCACTTCTCTAAGCATTTTCAGGACAGGCCAGTTCTCACACGGAGAATTGTGGCTGTCAGTGCCCATCAGCAGAGTCATTAGGGCTTGTGCTGGGCACTTTCCTTGGGCAGAGTGACTGCTGGACTCAAACCTGCTCCAGGCATGTCTCCATGGTGTTTCTTAAGAATGGACAGGGTTCAGACTGACATTCCCTGACTATTTTCCTCCCCAAACTGTGTAATCACCTGCCAAGTTTGGTGCATTGCAAAATCCACCAGGGCCTGGGTAGCCAGCCAGCCCTGAACTCCACACTGTGCTGGTTACAGCACTTGCAAACCCTGAGATACTGAGCTCCATCGAGAGGTTTTCAACTCTCATTAAACTATAAATGAATCCTGGAAACAGCTTTCCAGATGATTCTTCTGTTTTCTTTAACTTCTAAGGGACTTTTTTCTTGCTGGTGGGCCAGAGTTCAGCTGAGCTTCATACATGAAATTGAACAATTGCACCCAATTCAAGGTCCTCCAAAGCATTGTACTGTGATAAAATCACCCACCGAGTGCTTGGGCCAAAATTCTTAGCCTCTGCCCTGCAAACCACAAACATCTATCCCCTTTCTTATCTAAGGAGAAGTCTGTGGTTGCTCTGAGCACAGTTAATGTCAAAACTACACACAGAGGACAATGTGGGTCCTTGAGTCCAAAATAAAAACACTTGCTTTAAATCTTTACCTAAATCTTAAATTTAGCTTTTAAGTTTGTGAAAGACACTTGCATTCTTTCTGCAAAGAAGACATAATGTCTTTGGAACATTTCCCATATAATGTCTTAATAGTGCTTGAGGTGCAAACAATTTTTTTGTTTTCGTTGGTTGGTTGGATTTTTTTTGCTTTAATCTTCAAGCCAGTGGATGAGAGCAAGATGCTCCTTCTGAAGGCTGTTACTGTTTTTCTTCTGTTTCTGTAGACTCTGAACTGCTGCAGATTGCTCTTTGTGCAGGCTTGGAAAGCAATGTATCTTGGAATGAATGCATAAAGCAGGACCATTGAATACTAGCCTCTTCCTCTGTTTCTTGCCCTGTACAGACCACCGCCTCTATTTCAGATGCTGCTCCTTTTGATTCTCTGTGGTGTCATCTCTCACATTTCCCAAGGTTTTCATCTTTTGCAGCTCATTTTTGCCCTGCTCACTGCTGTGACACATATCAACATGCTGATTAATTCTGAATCTGACTTTTGCAGCCTGTATGCGGTGATTTCCTTATCTCTGCTTTGTAAAACTGTATGATCTGTAATCTGCTTGCCTGCAGCCCTGTCAAACTTGCATGAAGGAGCTGACTCTGCCAGACTGCAGTTTCAAGTTTGGTTTGGTCACATCTACCAGTAGACATACCTCTCCATTTCCATTTCCACCAGCAATAACACTCTAAAGCATTTAAGTTCTCATTTTTGTCTCACCTTTCCTCACCTGTAAGCGTGGAGATCTGAAAAATCAAAAGCTCTCCTTGCCTGCAGCTGGAGGCTGGGAGTCTTTTCTTACTGCCATGTTTCATAAATATTGACAAATTACTTTTACAGACCAATCTGCACAGTGCAGTAAGTGTAGTCACTCAGAATTGCTGTTTTCAAGACAGCTGTCTGAAGGAATCAGGGGTGCACATCTCAACATGAAGAGCAGGGACTGCGTTTGGGAAAACAGTGGCTTTAAAAAGAATTTACTGGTCACTGTAGCTATTCCTAGTTTTACATAGTAGCCCAGAGTGGAAAGGGGGCCTTTGAATGCATAAACAGATGACAACTGAACAAAGGCAGAGAACAGTTGTACCACTGTAAATGAATTAAAGGGCTGTTCACGGTTTCCATACTTTAAAAAGAAAACTGAAGAGGTAAAGAAGGTTTGGGATAAAGCTGGAAGTTTGGAAATCCTCCTTGCAGGGAAAGACCAAGAAACTTGGTTTAGAGTGTTTACTTAAGAAAAAACCCACTGAGGTGTCTCGCTCCCAGTAGCCAAATATTTACATGGGATAAAGATTTGTATGTGAAGACATTAGTAGGGCAAAACAAAACCAACAAAAAGGTATAACAAGATTTGATGGCATGAAGATAAAAGAGAGAGGCCCCCATTTTCACCACACCAACCTACCAGGCAGATAGGGGATCCTTCTCAACACAAATTTGTCATCAGAGCTGAGCTGCCTTTCCTGCAACAGCTCACAGCTGCAAAGGTTGTGGACCCAAAAAGGGATCCTTTGGGGGAAATTATTTGGTCTTTGAAGTGAACAATATACTGTAATGGTTGTGATGCTCCATCTTAGTCGTAAACTTGTACTCTGGTAAAATATGCTCTTGCAGGCAGAACGTGTCATGAGGACAATGACTGCCCACATATTGCTGAGATCTGGTCGGTGTGGCCAGCAAGGCACCTCCTACATGTAAAACGGGGCAAAACTTACTTCTGCAGAGTGGAGTTTGCTGTGCTGAGAGAGGACAGGTGCTCACCCACAGCTTGATCCTAAACTGGGGGAGGACACAGCCAGCTGACTCTAACACCACTCAGCAGTGTCAGGGATAACTCCTCGTGTTCTCCCCAGCTCCTCATAAACACAGTGGCTGTCACAGCATCGCTCCAGGGCTGTCCAGAGCAAGGAGCTCCTTCTCCTGTCACCCCAGACAAGGAAGGCAGCCCCTGGTAATGCAGGATGCCAGGGATGGAGGCTCTGACACAGGCTTCCCTGGGGATTACACAGAAAAACCATCAGTTGGCTGCAAGCATGAGAAGGATAGACTTTTTTTTATTTTTGCATCAGTTATTCATCATGATACATGCCAAGAGCTAAAATAAACAACATGACAGCTTTGTAGTGATAAAGTCCCACTATATTTTTAAGGCCTAATTTTTTTTTATGGCAACATTTTTATTTTGTGTTATCTTCACCTGCTTAACAGTAATATATGTTTTATATCTCTAAATGAATCTAAGCAAGAAAGGATTTGTCAGGTCCTTTAAAGTCTTGCTAGATTTATTTAGTCCATCAGAATAAATCTTTTAAGATGATAACTTTTAATCAAAACTTTAAAATTGATAATGTAATACATCACTAGTTTTTGAAAACACAAGGAGAATGGCCAAAATCCGTAAATAAAGATTTGTTAGACCAATAATAACATAAAGAAAATTTCTACCTCAAAGTGTTCTAAACACTTCTTCAGCTAGTATAGACAATATATATAGAGATCACTCTAAACTCGACTACCAGTCTTGCACAGATGGCGTAGAAAACTGGGGTAAATCTCATTGAGACTAATCTATACAAACATATGCTTAATTAGCATAGTGCATCTTACACAGTGTAAAACAGAAACAGACTGTATTGCAATAACTGATCACGGCATAAATTGGTTTATTTTGATCCTTCCTACAGAGGCACAAACTATTTGTTCTTGATTATTTTGCAGATTTCAGTGTAATGAATTAATGTTAGCTTCCTGGAAAAAGTAAACTAAAAAAAAAAAAAAGATGATAAAAAAACCTAATCATACCAGGTTTGCATTTATGCTGAATTTTGTTTCTATGACTGGTCCCACTGGCTTATTCACTGCATAGATTTAAACACGTACTCGAATTCTTCTTGGACCAAGGCCTACCATTAATTCAGAAACAAAGCTATTGTACCCCAGGCCTACTCAGAAATTACACTTGTTTATATAAGTCAATAGAGATAAACTTGTGTAAATCTCTTTGTAAACAAGGCTATTTCACTTTAATGATGGCTTATTTGGGGTTACCATAAATGTGTTTCTAATCAACTAATCCAAAATAAAGGATGTAGGCAGATGAATGGTGCAGTATTTGGAAAAATAAAAAAGGACAATGGAATAATCTGAGGGAAAACAGAAAAGCTGGCAACATTAAAAGTTTCTATGCAATGAAAAACAGAATTGGGGAAGGAAAAGCCTGTTTGGGTGCATGAAAGTTTCCTGTCAATTTCAGCACAAAATCAACCAAGATAATGCAGCAAAGGAATTAAAAATTCGGGTGTCTGATTGTGCTCAAGTTGTCTGTCAATTCATTATGCTTTTGGTTACTCAGGGCAACTGGGTTTATGTGCACAAAGGCACTAGGAATTAAGGTAAGTTAAGGCAGTTAAATCATTTACTCATCAAAATCATACAGTGTAAATTAAGAATAGGTCTTCTCATTGTGCTTTGAATGTCTCAAGGGGGATGTCACTTCTAAGGATTATGTCTAACTCCATTCCATCTGATGACAGCACTGTACTTTATACCACAGACACCAACCAGTTTGTGCAATGATGGGTCAGAAAGGCAGAACTTTGCTTTTAGCCTATTATTTTGAATAGTGGTTATTTCCTAAGTCTGCTTTGCCAAGGGGATAGGACAGACACAGCAGGCTTACATCAAGAGCTGTCAAGTTTTATTTTTTGTCAATATTTCTTTCACTGTGGAACTGATTCCTCTTTTTTTTGGTTTTTTTTTTTTGGCTTTGTTTTGAAATCTTCCAACAGCCCAGTCTGAAATGACAGTGATTTGTGTAATATTGGAAACATACTTCTGCATTTCAGAAGAGGGTAGTGAACAGATTTGTGTTTCAAGGTTTCAGAGGTTATTCATTGCATTACTGAAATAATGAATAATTTCAATATTGGAAAGAATAACAGAAATATGCAATGCCTTTTTTATGTATTTTGCTGTTATTCCTAGCCATAGGTTGCAGCATTTTATTTTTTTTTCTAAGTTTGAGAAATTTTGTGAGTATTAAATTTATGCTGGTGTGACTGAGTAAAGTTGCTGTTTATTTTGGAGATTTTTATCCCTCATGCAATGGCTTTACTTAAATTTATGATGCTGAAGCTCTTCTCTAGTCACTTTAATGCAATGCCTGTTTTGACACTACGCCAGATTTGACTTGTCTTGAAAATCAACTGACATGTTCCTCATGATGTGACAGGGAAAGCAGAGTGTGGTTTTCTCTTTAACCCTCTTGGCACAGACAGAAGAACTGGTACAGCGTGAAGCTGTGTGCAAGCTTGACAAGATACAAGGAAAAGGGGTTTAATCCATATTTGACCCCCAGAGGGAGACACAATCTCAGTCCTCCAGGCGGTTTTTCATGCTGGTACCAACAATAGGGGTGGTTTTTGTTGTACTGCTTCCCCTGCAGCAGGCTGTCCTGCAATGGCATGGACAGGCTGTTTCCATGTTTGGCCATGAAGTAATGCAGAGTGAAAGGGGATCTGTCCCTTTCACAGCTTCCAGACTCAGTGCCATTCCCTCTTTCATAATCTTTTGCAGATTTGTGCAAGGGGAAAGTTGCTTCCACGTAAGTTTGGAGAGAAAATAATGTGCTCAGATGGCATTTAGAGAAAGCAGGGAAGCAACACTCCAGCCAGTGATGCAAGAGACAAAGCACCTACTGAAGTACAGAATAGTTATCCAACAGAATGAGCTAAGAAATCTAGGAACACTCAACAGTAGTTTTCCCTGGATTTGTGGCTGTTTTCATACACAGAAGTAAACACTGTACCCTGACTTGGATGGGAACCACAAGGACTAAGAGTCCAGTCTCTGGCTCCGCACAGACACCTCAACAATCCCACCCTGTCCCTGAGGGTACTGTCCAAATGCTCCTGGAGCTCTGGCAGAGCCCAGCTCCCGCCCTGCACAGACCCCCAACAACCCCACCCTGGGCATCCCTGTCAGTGCTGTCCAAAGGCTCCTGGAATTCTGGCAGCCTTGGGGCTGTGCCATCCCTGGGGAGCCTGGGCAGTGTCCAGCCCTCCTGTCACTGGTCACCAGAGAGAAAAGATCAATGCCTGACCCTTCAGCTCCCTTCATGAGGAAGATGCAGACCAGGGTGAGGATTTCCCCAATCATACATTTTTACCTGTCTTGTTACTGATCTTGTTACTGATCTTTTTGTATCACACCTCTGCTGAAAGCTCTTCCATTTTTTTCAGTTTAACACGTAATTTTGACATGTTGGTAATAATGGATGGACTTCAACACAAAAACTATCTATTCTGCCTACAAGACCTCTCTTCCTGGCATTGCACTTTGCACTTGTCTCTGCCTCCACACAGGAATACCTGCTAGTGTTGGGTCATCCAGAAATCCTAGGAGTCTTTGAGTTACATTATATTGATGCTGTAATTCCTTTGGTCATAGGCTTTGGGAAGTCAACATGTATCCTCTATAGCACAGCATAGGCAGCTACTGCTCTTTATTTTTTTCAGGTCCTGGATTATTTCATACAATCACAGAATGGTTTGGTTCGAAGGGACCTTGCAGATGATCCTGTTCCACAGGAAGGACACCTTCCACTAGACCAAGTTGCTCAACCTCCTTTGTTCTTTTTAGCAGACAGATGACAGATACCACTGAGCTGTTGCTGTCTCTGCACATGAGCATCATTGTGAGGACGTTGAACTGCTCACACATATTCTGAGTCCTTAAGGGAGATGCTCATGTTCTTGCACTGCAGCCTCAAATCTGAATGGGTCTGACAGCCATTTGCACCTAACTGCTAATGTCCAAAATGTACTGAGCTATGTGATTTGAGAAACATGTGGACCTGGTATGAGTCCAGAGGAGGCCATGGAGATGCTGCCAGGGCTGGAGCCCCTCTGCCCTGGAGCCAGGCTGGGACAGCTGGAGGCAAGAAGGCTCCAAAAAGATCTCACTGACAGCTTTCAGTACCAAAGGGGATCTCATAAAGAAGATGGAGAGCAACTTTTACAGAGCAGATAGTGAAAGGACAAGGGGAAATGGTTTTATACTAAAAAAAGGAAAGACTTAGATTAGATTTTAGGAAGAAATGCTTGCCTTTAGGGTGGTGAGATTCTGGCCAGGGTGCCCAGAGAAGCTGTGACTTTCCCTGGATCCCTGGAAGTGTCCAAGGGCAGGCTGGACAGGGCTTGGAGCAACCTGGGATAATGGAAGGTGTCCCTGCCACGGGCACTGGAATGAGATGAACTTCCAGCCTTCCAACCCAAACTACTCTAGGATTCTGTGACTAATTAACAGGACATAGCAATATCCAGCTTTGGCGTCCGGGATCAAGTTTTGCAATTTGTTTTACTAAATCAAGTATTATTTCACAGAATTATAAAATAGTTTGGATTTGGATTTGCATGAGACCTTTAAAGGTCATCCAGTCTAACTCCCCTGCCAAAGGCAGGGATATCTTCAATGAGATCAGGTGTCTGAAAGCCCTGTCAGACCTGACCTTGAATGTTTCCAGGGATGTGGCATCCACCAGCTCTCTGGCCAACCTGTGCCAGTGCTTCATCACCCTCATCAAAAAAAACTTCTTTCCAATGCCCAATCTAAATCAATGCTCTTTCTGGAGGTGCAGGGGTACAGCTGGGAGCTCTTTCCAGAGCAGATGCACATCCTGCCTGCCTTCTTCACAGTCACCCTGCTTCTGAAGTAATTCCTGGGCTCTGGGATTTGCAGCCATGATGCTGCCTTCTTCCATTGTCTTTCTTCCTCCTGCTGCTTGCAATTTCCTTTCCTAGAAAAAGGTTTATGTAAATGTTGGATTTTTGTGTGTATGTGTGTGTGTGTGTGTGTGTGTGTGTGTGTGTGTGTGTATGTAAGGGTCCCCCAGCACAAACTGGCCAACTTTTTGACTGATTTCAACCACACCTGAGAGAGAAGAAGTAGAGCTTCTGGAAACACAAAGTGTGTCGAGCTTCATGGCAAGCAGCGTATTAGAGAAGACACAGGTTGTTAAGTGCTCTGCCGGGGAGAAAGGCAGGCAGAGCTCAGCCCTTATCAGCACTGCTTGGCTTCCTTGGCAGTAGATAAGGGGCAGGCAGGTGGCCAGCCAGAGCAAGCACACACATCCCTGAACCAGGCACAGCATGTGCTGCTCCAGACAGAAGGCCAACACAAGTAGGCTGGGGACATAGAAGGGAGATTTGGATGTATCAGGAATCAGCCTTGGAGATAGGAGGAGAGGGAGCCATGGATCTGTTGCAGAGGAGAGGTGAAGGGAATGTCTGACGCAAGTCGATATGAAAACTGAGCTTAATTAAATTACTCTTCATAGAAAAAAATAATTCTCTCTGAATGCAGTGAAACCTCCATACAGCAAGTGCAGTGTTGCCTGAATAGTCTGTATGTGTTTCCAGGCACAACATGACTGGAACACCTTATCTTTCAAAAACATGATGGCAATCTCTCAAATGCCCTGCTTTGTCTGCAGAGGGGATCTTCTCCATTTCACTTTGCTGTTAATTTCATGACCAGCCTGAATCTCAAATGTTTGGAATTGGATGAAAATGCTACCAAAAAATTAAGGCACATGTCTGCTTCAAGCTGGGAAAATCAAGGCACAGAAGAGGCAAGATGGGGATTTCTTCTGTAGAAGGGCTAAATATTGTGAGGTGTCTCACCTTGCTCCTGGGAATACCAATCCTGTTGAGATGGGACCTGTGCCCAAGACATTGAATCATAACACCTACATCACTGAGTGCAGAAACCCTCTCAGTCTAGAAGATGAGCATGACTCTGGAGAGACAACTGCTATGATAGGGAGATGTGACCTCAGATGTAAAGGAAGTGGCTTGAAGTGGAGATATATGATATATACTAAAGTATCAAAAAGGCAAAAGCAAAAAAAACCCAAAAAAACCCAAAAAAACACAGAGGATCTCCAACAGACCTACAGCAAATCTGGAACTGACCTTCTCACCCCAAAAAATCCCATTAAACTCCCACCTTGTGGCTTCCCACTTGCAGAATCATAGAATGTTAAGGGGCTGGAAGTAACCTTAGAGTTCATCTGACCCCCAACGCCATGTACAGGAACACCTTCCACAATACAGGTCTCCCCAAGCCCCATCCAACCTGGCTTTGAGCACTTCCATGGTTAGAAGGCTCCCAGTGTCTCTCCACCCTCACAGCAAAGAATTTATTTCTAAGATCTAGCCTAAAGATCCCCTCTTTCAATTTCTACCCATCCCCTCCTGTCAGTTGACTGTCAACTGACTCTCTGTCTGTTCCTGACAGAGAGTCCCTCTCTGGCTTCCATGTGAGCCCTTTTGGATACTAGAAGGTGCTGTGAGGTCGCCACAGAAACTTCTCTTTTCCAGGCTGAACAGCCCCAGGGGACCTGCTGGGCATCACTGCAAAGGTCTCTATGGACACAACAGCCACGGGTTTCACAGATGAGTCCCCAAACATGCACTGCCACAACAGCCTCTGATTCCCTCATGGTGACCCTGGGCCCCTGCTGGGACACAGGAATTTGGTTACCTTTCACCATCACCTCTACACAAGTGGTTAAAGCTTTGCAGAGACTATTGAGGACAGTAGCAAAAGAAACCTCCAATGTATGGTGGGGAAGCCCTATGTTAAGGGTTAAGAGTGTGTTAAGAGTCACTGAGTTTGGGTTGCAGGCAGCAGAGGGAGGCTGGGCAGGCTCTGGGGTGCCTTGTTCATGTCACACCTCAGGACCCCCACCCTGGAAGTGCTGTGCCATTGTGGGACACGGAGCTTTGGGCAGTTTGAATCTATTTAGAACATCGTTTAGGCTGGAGAAGCTGTCCATGACCAGCGAGTCCAAATGTGACACCAGCACTGCCAAGGCCACCACTGACCCATGTTGCCAAGCGCCACATCCACATGGCCTTTAAATCCCTCCAGGGATGGAGACTCCACCACTGCCCTGGGCAACTTGTACCAGGGCTGGACAACCCTTTCCATGAAGGAATTTTCCCAGTATCCTCTCCTCCTGTCCCTGTTCCCTGGGAGCAGAGCCGGCTGTCCCCTCCTGTCAGGAGCTGTGCAGAGCCACAAGGGCCCCCCGAGCCTCTTTTTCTCCAGGCTCAGCCCCTTCCCAGCTCCCTCAGCCTCTCCTGGGGCTCCAGCCCCTTCCCAGCTCCGTTCCCTGCCCTGGACACGCTCCAGCCCCTCGGTGTCCCTGCTGTCCTGAGGGCCCAGAGCTGTCCCCAGCACTGGAGGTGCCTCAGCAGTGCCGGCATAGGAGGGCGGTCGCTGCCCTGGTCGTGGCGTCACACTATTGCCAGTAGAAGCCAGGTGCCACTGCCCACCCGTGCAGACCGCAGCTGGAGTCCAGCAGCAACTCCCGCCGGGAAACGATGCACTCTTTCTCAGCTCCCACCATGCCCGCCGCGGAAGGCTACAGAGCGGAGGCGCCGCACTGCGGCTGCGCTGCTGCAGCTCATCCGACCCTTCGACGCGCGCCGACCAGCCTCCCGCGACGGGCGCGCGCGCTGTGACTGACAGCCGATTCAACCAATGAGCGCTGCGACCTCGACCCGCCTCCCTTCGCCTCACGCCTGTTTCTTCCACTCCCCTTCCCTTGTCTTTTTTTTTTTTTAGCTCTGAGGGTACTCCATTGGCGATTCTGTATGCCAATTAGGGCCTTGGACCAATCGTAGTGCGTCTCTTTAAAGAGAAGATAAATGAGGCCAATGGTCGACCTCCCCGCCCAGCGGTGGGGGCGGGGCTGCTCGGGGGGCGGGCCCTCGGAGGAGGTAACGCTGAGGGAAGAGGCGGCGGCCGCACAGCACTCGGGGAGACGGAGAGGATAAGGAAGGGGAGAGGAGAAAGAAGGAGGGGAAGGAGCGGTGGCTCTTGGCGGATCCTGGTGGCTCCCGGTAGGTGCTGGTGGGTGCCGGGCCCGGGGTCCTGCCCCATGGACAGGGTCGCTCCGCCAGCGCTGCGCGGGCCGTGAGGAACCGTCCGGGCCTGGTCCCGGCGGGGCCGGGGGCTCCTCCCTACGCCCTCGCCCTTTTTGTTGTGGTGGGACCCGGGCTAGGTTATCCCGTTCCCGCCGGCATTATCCCCGGGCTGTGGTGGGAGGGCCGCGCTGTGCCGCCCGTGTGTGTGTCTGTGTGTGTGTGGGTGAGGGGAGGGAGGAATAAAGAAGTTGTGCCGCTCCCTCTCTCCCCCGCTCCCTCCCTCCATGTCCGGTGTGTTTTCCTTGCAGGGGTCCGCAGAATATCCCGAGCTGGATGGGATTCGCGAGGATCATCGCGTCCCAGCTCTTAGCGCTGCACAGGACACCCCTATATACCTCCTGGATGTGCAGTCGGGGTTAGGTGTGCGAAACTTCGTGGAGTTTTGGAGGAGAAAGTTAGGAGCGGTGTGGGGTGAGGAGTTGTGTTTGGGGCTAGGAGTTTGTGTTTGGGATTGCGAGGCCTCGCCTCACCCTTTTGTCCCCTCTCCTTGTCTGCAGAGCCGCGGGTGTAAAATACACACAGCCCACGTGAGACAGGACTCGAGATTACTGGTTTTATTCACGCCTTTAATGCTGCAGCAACTCGTGTGTTGTCAGAGGGCAGGGGAAGGTGGGATACTGGGGAGAAATTCCTCCCTGCGAGAGTAGCGAGGCCCTGACACAGGCTGCCCAGAGGAGCTGTAGCAGCTCCATCCCTGGGTATTGTTTGTAAACAAACACAACCTGGTAATGTCTCATTTGTCTCGATAAGTGCACAGAGGAAGCTCTGTCGTGATAAGGGTAAGTGGTTGGTGTTGTTGCTGCAGAGTTGCGGAGTTCCTGTTTGTAGGGGTTTTTTGGTTTTTTTTTCATTTTGTGGAGAGTGGAGGGGAAGAGAAGTGCAATGCAGCGTGGTCTTTTACTGTTCACTCTGGGGAAATAAAAGAATGGAAAAAAGCGTGTGAATGAGTGAAGAGCTCTTGTGATGATTGTGGAGAGCTGTTGAACAGCTGGGATTCAGGCTGCAGGCTGGTCTTGTGTCTCTTTGGGTGTCCGTCACAGTTTCTGACTGAGAAAAACCCAACACGTGCATTGTGCTCTTTTCAAATGCTTGTGGGTGGGATAGCATTAGGAAAAAGTTTGTGTACTGAGCCTACCAAAACAAGTGTCTCCAAAAACCTGCAGCCTGTGTATGTTGTGTGTGGAGCTCATGCTGTCACAGTCCAGGGGTATAAAGGGGTTAGATTCCATTGGTAGTGAGAGGTTTGTAATAACAGCTTGTTAGGAGACCGCAGGTAACAGCAGGTTTGTCTTTTCTCAAGTGTTCTGTCTTAGCCTGGAGAGCTGTACTTTCAAACTGATTCATGACATTACTTCTGTGGGGGCTGGCCTCTGCAGTGAGGGACTGATTAGTCGTTGCTCTTTCTCTGGGCTGGAAAAGAAACACCCTCTGGTTGAGGTGAGAGGCCAGCAGAGCGAGGTTGCTTGTTTAGATTTTCTCATGCTTTGTCGAGGTGTTGGTGTGTGAGTGGGTTGTGTGCTCCTTCTGAGGCACAGCTTTCAAACTTCTAACGTTTACAAGCTCTGGTGAATTCGGGGCGGGGGGATGAGAGTGTGAGTAAAGGAGGTGTTTGTGAAGTCCCTTCCCCCCTTTGCTTAGCACTCTCATGATGAAAGATAACATTAGTTACAAATGCCTTCAAGAAGTGGAAGGGGAGGGTCTTGTTTAAGGTGGTTTCCACTTGAAGATGAGTCGGAGCATATGTTGAACAGCATATTGGGGTGTTGAAAAGAGTAACCTGGCAGCTGATTGTTGTTCTGCAGTTGTGTGGGTCAGGTACACAGTCAACAAAAGGAGTGTAAGTGTTTGAAGATCCAGTTTTTTTTGTTGAAGAGGCTGGATGTGCATGATAGAACCTTGGAGAAGAATTCATCAGCTTTCCTGAGGTTTTGTTTAACAGTAAAAGAAACAGGACAATTGAAGCAATTGAAAAAATTAGGTTAAAGATTTGGTCTCTGAACTGTTCTCTTGTTTCCTTCCACCCAGCAGCTAGATTGACCAACAAAATCAAATAGCCTGGAATTGCACAGTGAATCTCCAAATGAAAGGCTCTCTCTGGGTCCTCCTCCATCTTCCTGTTTCACTTGATCTTTCAGAAGTCTCGAGCACCAGTTGATATAATTGAGTTTATTGGAGCTCAAAAAACCCTCCCTGCTACTGAGGGCAACTTTAAAAAACAAACCTTGTTTCCATCTCTCTAATCCCTTTCCCACAAAAGTACTGGGAGAACAGGCTTTGTAGTATGTTCTGGGTAACAATGAATCTGAGCTCTGCTTGAGACTGAAGCAAATTCCAAAGTTTTGTTTGTATAAAGAACAGTACGCAAAGTTTTAATTATTATAAAAAGTATTCCAGAGTTTTCAAATGTATTCAGTGCTGCCTTAATGGTTGTGCATGTAAATGCCCTGTAATTGAAAGCATCCATTTATGGGCCTGACTTGCTAAGTGAGCTGTAAATTCTGCTTTTCAGATTGGATTTAATGACTTTTATCATAAAGCCATAAACTGGTTGTGAACTGTGCCGAGAGGCAAACAATACCTAAGCTTACTTTGCCAAAATATTTGTAATTGTTGATTTGTTAAACTGAATTGCTGCAGGTCATGCGATGGGATTAGGTTTTTGTAATAGAATGGAGAGTACAGGCAGCCCTGTGCTCAATACTCTGTGGACTAGAAGAAATTGGCTACTGCAGAAAACCTTCCTAAACATTCCTCTACACTTCCAGTAACAGAAACTCCATTGCAAGCAGTAAGCCTTCATTCCAGATGACTTTTTACTCTTGATTGTGTGTTCGACAGCCACGGTGTGAAGGAAGGCCAAGCAGAGACTGCAAGAGGGGAGCTCCTGAGTCTCCCATCAGTTTAGTCTGGGGCTGGAGCTTGGTTTAAAACCCTGGAGCAATAGGAGATTAACGTCAGATACATAACATAATGGAACTCTGCTTATCGAGAGGGTGGGGGGCTGGCTTGTCTGAGGAACACTCGGCCTCTATTGAAAGTGAACTCGCATTAACTAATTGTTAAATGCAATTGTTTGGGCTTTAACAAAGTTAAAGAGCTGCTAAGCTATAAACTGAAACAGGTACCTAGGTAACTGATAGCAGCTCTGTGAATATTCCTGTCAAATTTAGCCCAGGAGTATTTATTTTCGAAAATAATGAAGCTGACGCTTGCCTGTTGCACATGGAAAATTTTAGTTAAAATAAATGAGGTGAGAAGGGCTAAACTGCTGTGTTTTGGAGTGCTTAGTCACTGCTTTTCTGGGGCTGTTAATGTCCTTTGATGTTGTTCTTAATACTGAATAAGTGGAAGAACTTTGCCTCTTTGTAGAGACAGGTGGATTGGCCAACTACAGTTGTGGTAGTTTTCCTCTTCTGCAATTTTAGGAGAGTTGCTAAAATACATTGAGCCCTACAGTAGTTTAATCAAAGGTCAATAAAATTAGCAACTCTTCTTTCTCATGTCTCCTGTTGCAGGCAATTTTAGTATGCCATGAGTGCATGTGTTAGATGGAGTGCTAATTTTTTAACAGTAATACCCCTTTTTGTTACTGCATTGGCTGCAATTTGAGGTGGCCCTTAGTAATTGAAGAAAAATCCAGCTTCCTAAGCTTTTTTAAGATCATGATCATGCTTGTTTAGTTCTATATATGAGAAATTTGAATTTTCTCATTTGATTCATAAAAAGACTTCATGGTGTGAGCGAGATACACAGTCATAATAGGTGACTAACTATTTTTTCAATGAGTATAGTTATGTAGAATTTCAAGATGCATTGCAATACTAGAGTGTGGTAAAATTAAAAATATGTGTAAATTGAGTCTCTGGATAGGCATGTTTCAATTTCTCACTCTAAAGCTGGCCCAGAGGAGGAAATCTCTTTGCTCCTTCTTCCCTCCAAGGTCACAAGCATCATGTCTTGAACTTCATCAGCCTGTGTCAGAGCGGAACCAGGACCTTGATCTTGCTGGCCAGAACTCCTTGGGATGGGAACTCTCCAGAGTCGCCTTCCCTGCTGGGCTGATTGGTTGAAAAGCTAAAATAAAGTCTGAGGGCATTACTTAGTAGGGCTGAACTCCCCTTCCAAAGGAAAAAAAACAAAACAAACCCTATCACCCAACCTCAGTAAGGGAATACTGCCCTACTCTGGCCTGAGTATGAATGAATGAGCCGTAAGAATGAGCACCATATCACTTTTTCTGATGGTGGTTCTTCAGAAAGGTGTCACAAAACTAGAAGGGCTTCCAAAAACTGCCTTTCAAGATTCCAGAAGGGCAAACAGACATGTTTGTAGGAAATGAAAGAGTTAGCCCTTCTGGAATCTTGAAAGGCAGTTTTTGGAGGAGTGGTGGGTGCGATAGATGCCCCTTGTCCTTTCCACTGAGTGATTTAAGCTAGAGCGTGTTCTGTCTCAAATACAAGAGATTGACTTTGATTTTAGTTTGAAGTTCATACTGAATTCAGGTGCATTTGTGTGCTTGGTGAAATTGATAAAGAATCTTTTCCAGATTCCAGGATTAATGAAAAAAACATTGCCTTTAAAAAAATCCCAAAAATGGGACTAAAATAGGGAGGAAATGAGCTTGTAGACTTTCTCTCAAATACCACAAATTATTTTCCTCGATCTTCTTTCCTCAGGAGCTTAACTTCTGTCCTCTTTATTTCAGAAGAGCTCTTGCAAATGAAATTCTTCTAAGCCAGAATACTTCTAGTAAAACCAGGAGAGATCAGATTTCTTTATTTCAAGTTTAAGATGAATAAGCAGACTGATATGAAATATGTTGCATAAGGCTTTAGAATAAATTAGCTAGAAATCACTTGATATTTTTGGTAGCACCAGTGTGTTTATAGTATGTTCCAGACACTCAGGAAAGGAAAATTTCCCTTGAAGATTTTAGTCTGCTAGTATGCTGCCCTTAAGGTTTTCTTCATCTTTTATGCTTAGTTATTGCTGGGATCATGGGCTTAATATTTAATACTTGTTCCAGAGAACCATAGAAGAATGGAATAATAGTAGACATGACTCAAACTTTGACTTTAGAAGTTGCCAACTATGACACTGTTTGACCAACTATAGAAACATGTGTGCATCAGGGAGCAGAGATATGCTGTGGGGGCAGAGATGAAACAAATACCACCAAAGTTAGGCAATTTGTAGCTCTTCCAGTCTTAATCTGTTGGGAGTAACAGCACATGCTCTTTGTGTTCCAGCAATCTAAAGGAACTTTTGTACCTTTCTGGGTAACAATGAGTACTCCCTTGAGTATCCATAGCTGCAGTTTGAAGGCACAGTCCAGAGATGGACTTGGGATGGAAAGGGCTGAAATGAAAGTTTTCTGCTGTGGAACACACTGCTGACTTGGTACTTCTAGCTCAGCTACAGTTGGGCTTGGAAAAGGATCTTGAAAACTCCCTACAGTTACTCACAAAGTCCCTGAATCTTGGTGTCTTGTAGTGAATATTGGAAGTAGTGCACAGGAAGGAAGAAAAGATCAGATTTAGGCCAGGCCATTGGGCCTCAGCAGAAGAGAGCAGAGGGGTCATGGTGTAAAGCGTCAGTGATTGTGAAGCACATCTGAGCTCCTTTTAAAAGCAAAGGCTCTGTGTACTCAGTTTGTTGAGAAGGTTGGCTGTAAAAGATGAGGGAATTACAAAAAACCACTTCAAGTAAGAGAGGATGTTACATATTCAGCATGTAGTTAATCTAAGGCCATTTTAACAATGTGGAAATGTTTCTAGTAGCATTGGTAAAGATTGTGTTCTGTGGGCATTTGGGAGAAGATCATGTTTTATTTTTTTTTTTAGTGGATGAAGAATGTGTACCAGGCAAAAATCTAGAGGAATGTTTTTATCAAGAGGCAAGTGTATGCAATTACTGTTCTTTAAGAGATCAAAGCTGCTTCTATTACTGTATCCATTTGAAGGTAAAAGTTATAAAGGATGAATAGAAATGGGATTTGCTGGTCAAAAATGAGCTTTAACAGTGACTCCTAAACCCATTGGTGTAAACAAGGTGTTTCTGATAACCATCTGGGTGGGTACAATTAGACCTAATGCAGGTCTAGGGATCCTTATATTTATTTGAGCTCCTGACAGATGTTCTGCAGCAGACGTGTGCACCCTGCCTTCTATCTCCAGTTCCTCATGAGATGTAAATTTCTGTCTTTGTACTTTATATTTAAATTGTAATGTTGATAGCTTTAGGATATTATGACAAAAGGGATAAGTGCAAAGATAATGTTAGGCTGATACATTTTTTTTTCTGTGGTCCTTAGATTAGTTCTTATACAGTGTCTTAAAGTACTTGTAGTTAATTTAATGGAAGAAATAAAGCTTTCAGGCTTGGCTTCTGTCCAGGGCAATGTCCCAAACTGTGAGCTGTGTTCAGGTAGTTTCTTTGGGAGGAGAGGCTGAGAGCCCTCTTATTTGAGGGAGGGACGTGATTCAAGTGTACAAAGTTGAGAAGCTTGCAGACCAGGTGAATGCAAGTAGTTCTTCATTCTTCAGCAGAGTTTTCAGTGGTAGAACAAGAGTGACTTTCTGAAACTAGGAAGGGAATAAATTAAATTACTAGAAGTAGTTCTTTTAACAGTGGGCACTTAAATACTAGTGCAGTCTGCCACAAGAGGTTGTGAAGGCATGTTCAAAAGGTGGTTAGATGGATTTGTGGACAGGAATTCCATAAATTTCCTCTGGTGGGAGTAAGTAGCAATGTAGCCTTTAATTTTGTAACAGTTTATATTGCTGAAGGATTCTGAGGACTGTAGAATACAGCTGGGTTCACATGCTTTCCTTGAGTAGCATGTCCTTTTGCCACCTTAGGAGCTTTTGGAGCACTAGACTGGATGCACCATGGCTGCTTTTTCATTGCAAAATCTCTGTTTATCCAAATTGCTCCTAATTCAGCCCACTCGTGTCTTGCATTTTGCACTATCTTCTCTAGGCTTGGAGCAGAGTGCCTTTTTTTCATAAATTAAGCTGGCTGAAATACTCTCATGTGAGTACTCTTCACAATAGGCTGAAGTATTAAGCTGAATGAAGTCCCTGTCCTACTTGTGTCACATTCTCTCTGCTCACCCTTTGAAAGATACAGGGTCACTACTGGAATAACTTACTGAAATTCTTATTGGTAACTCCTGGCAAATCACTGACATGGCAAAACAATAGCTAGAAGGAAGAAGTTAGTTTAAGCCTCCCAGACTCCTAGTCTGCAGCTGTGATGTATGTTGTGTTTTGGTTAAATAGCTGCTAAGCTGCAAAGAATCATTGTTAGAAAGGGCTCTTTAAATGTATCTCTTGGTCTTTTGGGGGTTTTACAGTTTATTTTCATGGAGGTAACATATAAATCTGTGCTTTCTGACATCTTCTGCAGAAGCTGGATGAGCTCACATCTGTAAGGCAACTGTATAAAATTAATTGTAGTATCTGGAAATTTCTGATTAGTTAGGTCTGAGCTTACAGTCATTTGGTAATGTAAAAAGAGATGTTTTAAAAAAATTATTTTCCTCTGAGTATGTCAAAATAAAGAGAGGGTTCAAGTGAAATGTATGGAATTTCTAAATTCTTTTGTGCCCAGGATTTAAGTTACTCAATGCATTTGAAGCAGAAAGGCAAATCTTTATTAAAGAAACACCAAATCACCAGAGAATACAGAAAATTTTATTTCATTGTTAGGGGAGAGAATACTGCAAAATTGAGCACCTCATCATAGGGAGTATTAAAAGCTGAAAAATTGGATAAAAGCATTGAGAATGTTTGGAGGGCCTGGAAGAATAGGCTCCAAAAGAGGCTATTTACCGCCTTGGTGATAAATGAGACCTTTCTGAAGTCTGTGTTTTATAAGGCTGACAGTCAAAGGACTATTATGTGGCACTGAAAGGTGTCAAATTTGAAGCTAAAGAACAGAAAATATTCAGATAAGGATAAGAATTGGTGTGTGGATCAGCAATGATAGTGGTACTTGATTGCCTACATCTGTCAGCCCTGAATTTAATATTTAGATATTATACATCAATTGCTGCTCTTTGAAACAAAGTCTTAAAGGCAAAGAGGTTGTCTCCTTTGTTCAGTCTTTCTGAATTTCTTGTGTGTGCCTCTGAAGCATCCAGTGCTGGCCTTGCTCAAAGGCTGAAGTATTTTTATAAAGCTCCTGGTGGCTGCTCCTCCTTGCTTTAGAAACCAAGTGTGATTCTTCAACCAGTGGAGGCCCTGCAAGCGTGCCTGTTTAATCTTTGGAGCTACTTGGTGTACTTATTAGGGGTCTAATGTGTCTCACTGCCAGGCCCTCAAATGGTTCAGAACATATCAGGCTGCTTAATTTGGCTTTGTCACCAAAATAAATGATTTAAATTAAAGCACATTTCCAGCTATGCAGTCAACACTAGTGCTGCACTTGAAGTCTGGGGCTGGAGTTCTCTTTCCACACTCCTGTAATTCATCTGACATCACTTGTAGTACATCAGTACCATGTGTGAGCAGTTTTTTAGCTTGAAAGAGAACTATCTTGGCAAAAACCCCAGATAATGGATGGGTTTTTACTCTTACCTAGCTGAATTTCTGTGGAAGAGCATTAGCACTGGTGCTGAGGTGGTGGTACCGCAGAAAGGAAAGGAAGGAGAACTGGGCTTCCTGTGGCAAAAAGCTGTTGTGTTGGCTTGACTCCTTTTCATACTGGACCTTGAGTGTCTGAATCAGTGTTTCATTAAAAAAATAAAAGTGAATTGACAACATTTTTCTTGTTTGCTGTAACCAGGCCTCCAATGCAATGCTCAGCAAAACTTCAGTTGGAGTTATTTGGGACAATCCAGTAATAATTTAATGATTCTGGAAGAAGAAGATTTCTTTATAGTCTTGTGTGAAAATGAGAGTTTTATCTTTTTACCAGGGCTTCAATGGACAAAAAATGTGCAACAGTTTAAAACTCAGACAGGGTTGATCTGGATTGGGTATAAGGAAGAAATTGCCTCTGAAGGTGGTTAGGTCCTGGCACACGTTGCCCAGAGAAGTTGTATTTGCCCCGTCCCTGGAAGTGTTGCAGACCAGGTTGGATGGAGCTCTGAGCAGCCTGGGATAGGGGAAGGTGTCTCTGCCCATGGCAGAAGGTGCAACAAGATGATTTTTAGCAGTCCCTTCCCAAAACACTCAGTGAGTCTGTGATTTAGGATGGAATATTTTCAATGGCTTGCATAAAATTATCAGTGTTGATCTTGCTCCCTGTTAATTAAAACTTCTGTCTCCTTGACCCCAGAAAACTACTTTGCTTGCTTCTGCTGTATTTTTGGGTGCTCTGAGAAGCTGGTTTATGGAGGTGTAATTTATTTGAAACTGAAATGTCATGCCTACTGAATGTTCTGTTTTGTGGAAGTTGCAAAGTTATGTTTTATATTACCTGTAGAATATAATCTAGTGTTTGTTGACTTGGCTGTCACTGAAACTGCAAAAATGTGACAAGGCATAAATTAGCCATGAATGCTGTAGCCTGAAGTACCTTGGATCATGCTGTTGTGCAGGCGGGAGACTTCAGTAAGATGAAGTTGGTACATTTTGGATGGATGTGGGGAGTGTGCCTGTACAGGCTGGAGAAGCACGTAAGCTGCCTGCAAAGCTCCAATCAAATAGCCTGAAGGTAGTGTTAGCTTTTAGCTAAAACAAGGTATTTTCAGCTGACTGAACTAACTTACAGGGATTGAGAATATGGGAACTTTCTGGAGTTCAAATACCCATTTGCTGCCTGGAAATAGGATCATTTTTGACTTCAAAGCTGTGCTTCCATCCAAAGGACCTTTAATGTCCTTGAGCAATTTCTAACAACTGTCTGCCTGTTGATTTCAGGTATTTTATTTTAATGCCTAAAACCAGCCTAATGGAAGCTGCAAAAGCAAGATGCTTTTTTCTAAGTGGCTATAATTTCTCTTTTAAATGAATTGAAGTGCATATTGCAGTGAATGCTAAACATAGCTCCAGTTTCAGAATACTTTTTAATATTTTGTTTTATATTAATATCCTGATCAGGTAGTTATACTGAATGAAAGGCTTTTAAAATTGAAAACAGACAGTTCTACTACCCTGATGCCTACTAACTAAGATTCTAACTGTTCCTTTAGTGAATTTGATTTTAAAAGCATTGATTTTAAGGGCTGCCATTTTAGAGGATTTATTATATGTAGGCCATTGAGTTTTAGAGGGTAACAGGCTTATTACTTGACTTAGGGGGAATTTGAAATTGGTCTCCCCATGCAAAAAAATTGGTAGTTATTTAAAACATGACAAAATGAAAAAAGGTTTATGAAATGGCTGGCTGTTGGAAGGTTTCTGTCAAGCCATAATGACTAAATCACCTTCCGAACACTATTTCATCTGCTAAATTAATTTGGAGATGGGCAGAACAAGCATATATATGTATGCAATTTGTCAATCACTTGGGGAAAATGTTAATAAATTACTTAAACCAGCTAGCCTAGGTACAAATCTAGATTTCAGTTACTTTCTGTATTTGGTAAAATTTGCTTTAGTCAGGAAAGACTTGAGAAAAAAATTTTTATTCCAATAGTAATCTTGGTCTGTGTTAGCTGTTGAAGAGTCTACAGGAAACTTGATCTTTATTGATGAAGTACCTAACTGTGATACAGACTGCTTAATCAGACTACTTCTGAGCTATTGCTTTTTTTTTTTTTTTTTTTTTTTTTTTTTTTTTTTTTTTTTTTTTTTGCCTGGGATGCAGTGTCCTGTGGCATTTGGCAGTGAAAGGTCCTAAAGCAGACGCATATTTGTTTCATGTGAAACCTCAGTGCTAACGTGTCTCTTGTTTTGGTTTGTGTTTTTAGGGATCTAAGGGGGAATCTCCGATTCATTGCTTGCTGAGTGTCCTGTCTGGTGAAAGTCATGTCCATATTGCCGTTCACTCCACCGGTTGTGAAGAGACTACTGGGGTGGAAAAAATCTGCTGGTGGCACTGCAGGGGCTGGTGGTGGTGAGCAGAATGGTCAGGAGGAGAAGTGGTGTGAGAAAGCAGTGAAAAGCTTGGTCAAGAAGCTAAAGAAAACAGGACAGCTGGATGAGCTGGAGAAGGCAATTACCACTCAGAATTGCAATACAAAATGTGTAACAATACCAAGGTAAGTGCTATTGTATTTGAAATTGTTAGAGCCACTTAGGAAATGCCTAAATGATGCTCAGACCTTCTGTGAACAAATGACTAAAAAATAGTTGCATGCTTTTGATTCTTTAAAATTATTTAAAACCTCTATTGGATTAATATGGTGCTTGCTTATAATGGCATCACATGCTTTGGGAAGTCACAATTTCGTTACATTTCAGTTTTCATTGATATGTAGGATCCTGTTTTTGTGTATTCTGATGATATCTAACACTGGTCTTAGTTTGTAGCACTGCCTTATGCTTTTTTTTAATAACCCTGTCTATACTTGGGGAGGGAGGCATGCTTGAGCCAACACTTTTACTTGAAAACATACCAAAACACTAGTTTTTCCTTGGTCAACACTTCAGTAATCTAATTATTTTCAGTTGTATCTGCTAGCTTAAATGCCACAAGCTGCCTCCATTCTCCCTTTTGAAGGGAAATTTTATCTTTGGAGGCAGGTTGTCTGAAGACCAGTTTATTTACTGTAATTATTGTTATTGTTTAATGAAAACATTTTTTACTTAACTTGGGGTGTTTCTAGAACTGCTCTTCTGATAATGTAAAGATTTAGATTAACAACTTGCATTCTACCCCTTTGACTTTCCCAGCTTAATTCATAGCAACTGCTGTGCGAGAGCAAGGGTTATGTTTGTAAGTATAATGCAGTCTGCTCTTGATTCATGTTGCCCTGAAATCCCACTGGGGTGCCTGGGCAAGCTCATTGTGTGTGACAGAAGTATCAAATCATTTCACAGGTGTGTTTTTCCCTGAAAAAGTTAGAGAATTTCACTTTTCACTTGACACTAGAAGTATTTATAGGGGAGAGGAACTACATCTGGTTTATGAACTTCATTTCTGTGTTAGTGCATTCATCCTAGTTACTTTTAAACTTTGTATTAATCATAGCCCAAGCTAGATATGACTGGTGTCACTAATGATTCCATATATCAAATGTGTTGTAGCTGTTATCTGATAATGGTTTCAGCATTCTGTTTTCGATTTGACACAACTATCTAGGAAAGTCATGAGTATACCCTGAATAAATGACTATTTTAATTCTTATTTTTCTCTTTTGTCTTCATATTTTGTTTCTAATGCTGCCCTCTGCTTGTATTTTTTTCCCTAGAACATACCCAAAAATTTCTGGTTTTGCCTTCTGCTTTTTCCTTTTGCCAGATGGAAACAATAGATTAAAAAATATTAGTGCTTTCTTGTCTTAGTGTTTTATCAGCAGACTAAGATTGGAGCCTGTAAGGTTTTATGTTTCTTGAGATGACTCTGTGTATTTAGCAAGTCCTTACTGAGACTGAGGTGAGGTGCTTAATTGGAAGTTGTTTCATATGATACAAATTAAACACACTTGATCTAAAAATGTGTACCTAGGTTCTAGAGCTCTTAGATTTTGTAGTGCCCTCCTGCAGGGATACTGGAGGAGTAGATATTGCTATTTCAGAAAAATAGATGTCTACAATGAATTTTGTTAGAAGATAAAAACAGTATTCTAATTCATCATTATTTTTGGGTAGACTCTGGTCTACTCATAGTAGAGTATGCTTGCATGACCTTTTGTGCTAAAGCGGACACAATAAATAATTCTTTAAAATGGAATGCAAATATTCTGTGACTAGCAGTTCTTGCTGTTCTCTGTCCTCCACTCAGCTGTAGAACCTGGATTTCCCTCTGGACCTGGATTCCACTCTTGAGTACCTTAGGCATAAGTCAGTTGGTATTAGCTATTATACAGGGCTTAATTTTAAATTTAAAAATTGTGTTGGCTCTAAGGGGCAGGGTGATATCAGGGCTGCCAGCAGTGCCATACAGAATTTTTTAATTTCATAGCTGGGTTTTGTATTGTTGATATTACTTCACTTTGACAGCAGTATTTTGGGTTCCCAAGAAATAATGAATGTCAACTCCGTACTGTAATGACTTCTTGGAGATTCTGTTCTTGGATTTAGTAAGTTAATGAAACCACTGCTTGAGACCCAGTTTAATGAATGTCTTAAAGATCTGCAGATCAGCAGGGATAAATAATAAAATGCTGAATTTGAAACTTTTTTTTCTTACTAGTCAGCAGGAAGTTTGTGGTGCCAAGCTGCTGAGATGCAGTTCTGATGTGACAGCTGGGCTAGCTTTCCAAATGTTGTTCTCCTCAGGGAGGGTTTTTGTGTGTGTTGGTTTTTTTAGTTAGCTTTAGTTCTACTCACTACTGTTTTTAATTTGGTGCAGATATCGACAACTGTCGTGGGATGCTTCTGTTTGTCACTGTTGCATTATTCCTTAAAAAAAAGTTTCAGTTGCAGTTGCACAAGTTTCTGGTCCCCTGGGAGATTTCCAGCGGTTTGATACAGTGTTTAACTATAGTATACTTTTTCATCATTGAAACCTAAGCTTCCAAACTCCCACAGACTTTCACAAAACTGAGAAGCAGCTTGAACAAAAGTTGTATTAAATCACCTACTCAGAAATCTGCATTTCTTACTGTGTGTCATTGATAATTGTGCTGAATCAGGTTTATTCTGCTCCTGTGCTGTTTGTCAAGGTGACTGCACACTAAGGGAGGCTGATCCTCTGTGTACTACACAAAAGCTGCTCGTGTGGTAATTAACACAACTTCTTACGAGACTAATGGATGTTCTGAGAAAGCAGAAGCAAACAGATGGAGTGGGTGTTGGCATTGCACAGCAGGACTGCTTAGCTCTTCATAAGTGGGTCAGTAATCTAGAGCAGAGGCTAAATAAGTACAGAGGTCCTTTTGACACTAGCCCTCTAAGTAATTTGTAGTTATCTTGCTGAATCCTCCCAGCAAGCCAGTGGGATTCTAATCACATAATCCTTGTGTATTCTGAAACTAAATGTTGGCACGTGAGTTCACTTTTCTAAAATACAAAATTAATTTGGTGGTATTTAAGAGCTTGTCTTCATACTCTCTCATGCAGTTTTGATGTGGGCGGAAGATGCAGTCAGTGGAGAAACATTGTGATCATCCTTCTTCTAATGGAGCAGTTTCTTCCTTCCTAGCCTGGATTATTCTTTTGAATCTCAGAATCCTAGATTAGTTTGGGTTGAAGGGAACCTTAAAGATCATCTAGCTCCAACTCCCCTGCCATGGCCATGTGCAGAGGCATCTTCCACTAGACCTGGTTCCTCAAAACCAAATCCATAAATGCTTTGTAACTAGTGGAGGCTGAAATCCAAGCATTTAACAAACCAAACCATGCCATGTAGTAAATAATCAGCTGGCATATTGTCATATCTTTGGCATATAGTCTGGCATTATAGTCTTATATTTGTTATTTAAAAAGTTGTTTCAGTGGTAACAGCGCATAGAGTTGGAATCTAAAGTATGAAAACACAACTAGTTTCAGCATCCCAGTATTTTGGTGTGATCAGCTGAGTCATTCTTCTGTCTTTAAAAGAGTACAGATATGCTTCATGCCTTATTTCTGCTTCTTTTAAATGGGACCACAAAACAGTTGCTTTTGTAAAGTGCCTTATAATGTACAACTAGTAAAAAGAGTTTGGTTGGGTCAGGCTTGGAGTAATATTGATCTGGACTGTTGTAATTACTTTATTTTCAAAATTGGAAACACATTTAAAAGAACAAAACCAAACCAAAACCTGAGGGAAGGGAAGCATTGAATTTGGAAAAAATTTTGTTGACATTAATAGCAGTAGTCATATTACAGTTATTAGATATAGTTGGTTTTGATACTGTATGTGGAACTGTAGTTAACATTTGACTCTCAGCTTTAATTGGAGGCCTTAGTTCTTGCAGAGGAGATAAATTTTACTGCTGCTTTGTATTAAATTGCATCACAAAAGTAGAGCAATGTTGAAAGTTGATGGAGAGCACTCTGACAGATTTTTGGCTGAAGAAAGGTTTAAAAACCCAGCTTTCTCAAGTAGTAGTTCAGAGAGTCTCTGCTGGGGTGCTGGTACCATGCAGGTGCCTCAGAGTCCCAGGTGAAATGCAGCAGTTGCTTCCAGAGCAGAGCAAGGGCTAATACTCTTGTCATGCTCTTGCTCTTCAGCCTGCTTTGCCATTGCAGTTTTAGTGTTATCTGGTCTTAACACGTGCTTTCCGTTCCTCATGTTTAACATGAGGAGAGTTTCTCTGTGCCATGGTTTTTAAAAGCTTATTCTTGCTTGTTTTTTTGCAGCTTCCCAATTTTGACTTGGAGAGTGAGAGTAAGAATGTAGATGATCTATGGAATTTGCAGTCCCTAGTTAGATTTCTAAAGCACCTGGCTTCTGCTTCCGATATGAGCTGAATTCTGAATTTTTGAACCATTCAGAATTAAAGAGAAAACCCTACAATGGGTTCCACGGTTTTGGGAATGTGGAAGATAGTGAGAGAGTGTTGGGAATGCGAAGCACACAGTCAGAAACAAAGTGATTGGTTGGAATTACTGATCAACTTCATTAACGTTGATGGTGCTTTGAGTTTTTTAAGAAGAAGTAGTAATATTTCAAAAATTTTAAAGCCATACTTGTATGGCTTTCACTTCATGCAATAGTAAAGGCTGGTAATTTTTTTAACTGCTCCCATGGAATTGGTTATACCCTGATTTTTTTGGGAAATAAGGTGTTGTTATTTAAGCATTGCATTCAGAATACCTTTCTGATATTCTTTCCTAAAAAATGTAAAAACACAGTAGCATGCATTGATTGCAGATTGCATCTGAAGGCTGTAGTGTTTTTGGGTTTGATTGTTGTTTGGTTAGGGCTTTTTTTGTGAAATAAATATCCGTGTGACTTGTGAGCCTAAAAGACTGCTCTTGATGCTAAAGTGAATAATGCTATTAACACAACTTCTCTTAGGCTTGCTTAAGAGAAGTATCCAGGAAATTAATCCAGTATATCTTAATTTTGTGGTATTTCTGATGTACTCTGCAATGCTTCAATACTTTTAAAACTGCAGAATCTGATGAAAATTTGTCAAATGCATGAAAACAAGGCCATTTGACTAGATTAAAATACTTTGAAGGAAGTATGTTTCTCTATTATATAAATGTTATTCCTTTGGTTGCTTGCCCCACAGCCCTTTCCTCATTCCCTACTGAATAAGACCAGGGGCCTAGGCATGGCTTATGGCACATGTTAAAATTGTTTTGTGGATGTTGGCTCTCTTTATGAGGTACTCTGAGCCTCCGAACAGGGAGCATATGGGTGCAGATCACAGTGTCTACACAAGAATTAACTGCAGGAGTACACGGGCAAAGAAATACCCTGTTCAAAGATGGGGAAACTGGTCTGGAACTGCTGTTTGAAAACAAATCTTTTAAAATTATGCTTTTTTGATGCCTATTTTTTTTCACATAACTGAGTAAAAAGTAAATTTAGGTGTAAAGAGCAAAGTTTTATTGAAAAGTCAAACCATCTACCAGTTAGCATGTTTTCCTGAATTTCTTGGGGATATTTGTCAGGAAAGTGATCACATGGCTGCATCCAGTAACCTAGTTTTAGGAATACTTTTGATCACTTATAGAGCAGAGTTGTCAGGCTGATGCAGCTTCTAGAATAGATTGTTTTCAGGCTTTAATATCTTTCCCCAAAACAGGTTACTTCAGAGGTGAGCACTATAGGTACTCCTTAGTTCCTTATCAGGTTAAAGCCATAGGACACGGGTGATTTCAGCAATTAAACTGGAGAGCAGGGAAAGTTTCTCTGGGAACTGTTCTTGGAGAGTTCCCAACATCTGTTAAGCTGTGAGCAAGTTAGTGAAGAGAACAGTGGTAGGCACTTGAGTTGGCATAGTAGAGTCTAAAATAACATTGCAATCCAGACAGAGGTAAAGTGTGTTTTCCCAGAGAGAAAACTTGGCACTTTCTGATAGTTTGTAGCAGAGGTGGGATAATTCACTATTCAAGATGGGGATGGACAGTTATTCTTAAACATAGTTTAATATGTAAAAAATGTCCTCAAACCATGTAGTGTATCTTAGTCTGGATGCATTCAGTTGGATGTAAATGAAGATGCGTGAAAACTACAGTTGAAGATCTTAAGCTTCCAAAAATATGTATAGATATTTAAGCAATGCTTCAAAGTTCACTAAAGTATTTTTTTTTTCCTTGCTGAGATTACAGGAATAATATGCTTGTAAATTGTTTGTTGATAAACTGACTCCCTTTTCTCATGACAGGATTATTGAGGATGAAGCAGACCCCCCTCTGTTTTTCTCTTGTTGGAATTTCAATAAAAACATTCTTTAGAACAAAGCCAAAGAAATCTTTTCTGGAAGTATAGCAAGAAACAGATGAGATTTTGGGGGATATTGGCCAAGATTAGCTTCATAATCTTGTGCTCCTCCTTATGATATTTGGTGCTGTGAGTACTTTGGATATGTTCATTGGAAAGGTATAGCAGGAGAATCAAACTGCCCTTATTCTGCGTCCCATAATTATGGTGGAACTTAAATATTCTTCTCTGTAAAAGACTAAAGGATGTGGTTATAGACAAGGATGCTGTCCTAATTATGTAAAATGACATGTTCAAAGTCTAGGCCACAAAACACCTTTAGATGCATGGACATACTGTGGGAAATAAAAATTCACATGAGGTTTAACTTCAAGGCTCCCTGGAACTTTATGTCTAAACTAGAGTTTAGCAATTAATATGGCAATATTGGTAATGTTATCATGTTAAATACTGTTATTCCTTTTTAACTCTTTCAATATAATTCCCACATTATAGTCTAAAAGCAGATTTTGTTAGTTTTCTCCTATTTGATTAATGATGTTGCTTTATTTCATGTGTGGAGTAGGATGCAGGATTGATATGAGCACAAGGTAATGCTTTTTTTTCTCTAATAGCTTTGTTTTCCCCTACTGCCACTTCTTACTGGAATAGTCTCTCTTCAGGGATACCTGAGAGCTTCTTCAGGTACCTTAAATGGACTACAAGAAAGGGACTTTGGACAGAAGCCTGGAGTGACAGGACACAGGAAATGGCTTCCCACTGCCAGAGGGCAGAGTTTGATGCGATAGGGAGAAGGAATTGTTCCCTGTGACGATGGGGAGGCCTTGGCACAGGTTTCCCAGAGAAGCTATTGCTGTCCTTGGATCCCTGGAAGTGTACAAGACAAGGTTGGACAGGGCTTGGAACAACCTGGAATAGTGGAAGGAGTCCCTCCATGGCACAGGGTGGAATGGGATGAACTTTTTACTGAAATAAAGAATAGCAATTGTGTTCAAGTGTAATTCAGTGAGGTTTAATTACAAATACTAAACATAACTGTTAGCTTGTTTTGTGGCACAGCTGTGGCTGGTGGTGAGGGCTGAATTGCTGTAGCTGAGGTTAAGCTTTAGTGTAGGCATAGCTCAGGTTACAGCATCTTACAATGATGTCATCCTGAAAAAGGAAGTCTTAGAGTATTAAACAAAGATACTTAGGGCTGCCAGTTTTAAGCTCGTGCAATTCAGGAAGCCATGTGACTTACCCACATAATTTGTTAGAGTTGGTGTGCCAAGCAGAGAGTATTGGCATGTCATTTGAGCTAGGTCAATGTATAAAAATACAAATGTAAAAAATACTTAGCAAGTAACAAAATGCTATATAGTTCAAAGGAGCTTGTCTATCAAGTCAGAAAGAAGAAATGTTGAATTTTGAGGATTACATTGTACACTAACTGGAATTCTGGATAAAGGCTGGGGAAATGTGGATTCTGGCCTTGGATTTCCTGCCTTTTCCCAGGTAACCTAAGTTTCTAATTTGCTGTTAATTTTCTCTCTCTAAATGGAGATATATTTTTTTAAGGATTGTAATAATGCCACCCTCACTGCTGTAAGGCGTATTAAATGTTTAGAGAGTAAGCTTAAAGTATTTTTTGCTGTTGGAGTATCAGTGATGTGGAAGCAAATTTGGGGATGAGAATGTGAGTGGTTAGGATTTGTGAAAGTTCTTTGTTTAAGTTGATGCTGCTCTTCATTAGGATTGCCTTTATGGTAAGAAGCAGGAAAAGTCTGAATCAAAAATAAGTGTTAAAGTAAGTGTTAAAGCTTGCTTGATTTTTTTTTTTTCTTTTTTTTTTTTTTTTTAATTTTCAATATGCTTTAATTGTCAGGTTAACAACTGATGCTGAGGCATCAGTACAAGTAAACTTGTGTTTACTTTAGCAACTTACCTGCACAGTAGGTTCTGGTAGAAAAATCTGACTAAGAAGAGTAGTATCTGCATCTTGACAGTTCATGCTGCCATTCAGAAGACATATTAGTCACTCAAAAAATACATGGTGACTGTGCTTTTTTTGTCAATACTGAGCCCCAAATTATCTCATAAATAGTTATTTTTTCTCCAATAAAGGAATCAGTCTTTACCCAGCCCCATTTAGTCTATGCTAAACTATTCCCTATCTTGCTGTGGTAACTCATGCCTTTATAGCTGGCCAGCTATTCAGTGTGGTGAAGATTCCTCTCCTCATTATATTCTTCTGTAGAAGTCAGTCATTTTAGTTTTCTTGGTACTGTAACAAAACACCTGAGTGCTGTTTTTACTAGTGTGAATGTTTTATGACAACCCACCCAATTTTACATGAGAAACTTCCCAAATATGTTGCTCAGGCTGTTGGGCTAGGAGGAATTTATAGGCTAAACAAGATACTGCAGTTCCTTTACTGCTGCAGCTTTGAACACAAATAGCTGTTTAATAGGCTCCCTACTGATTTAATCCCACTTGTAATGTACACCTGCTAATTTAATAAAAGTAATTTCCCATGTCTTGTTTACTACTTGGGGTTGGTTTTTTTGTTTTATTTTTTTTTTTTTTCCCACTTAATCTGACTCAGTAGCACTGCTGATTGGTAGAAAGCTTCTAAAATTTACTGTGTACAATGCCATAGTCTCATGAACAGCTTTCTTTGGTTTCTGTCATGTTGCATTGTTTGAAGCCGACTGGCAGGATAGAGGAGAACAATCGGGAGCTGGAGTAAGTTCACATCTCGCTGCATATGCTTTAGCATTGGCAGAAGAACAATGAGGTTGGGGAAATCCCCTTGAACAAGCGCTGCACAGTAATCTGACTTCAGCATTTGTGCAGAAAAGATCCTCCAAACTGTGGCTTTTCATTACAAAATGTACAAGCAAGTCTTAGAACTAGAGCTGAGAATTTTCATTTAGGATCTTCACTCATAATTGTAGGTAGACAGGCCCCTTTTTTAGTTCTTGGTTTGTTCTTTTCTTGAGTACTGGATAGAGAAAAGCTTGGTGCAATTGAAGCGTACTCAGTGTAGCTTAAATGCAGAATTTCCAAGTTACTGTTTAGGTCAGTTAGTGAGTGTACCTCCCAGAACTATCTTTACTTCCCCTTAGTTTTTTGGAAGGCTTCAAGTTGAGTTTCTCTAATACTTGAAAAATATTCAACCCATGCTGTAGTTTTGAAGGTTTGAACATGAAGAAAGGCTTGTACCAACTGATGTAGAATCTTGCAGCTTTGTGGCACAGAAAGTTGTGCTTGAAATGGTTTTTGAGTTAGGTGTTTGGCTGAAAAAGCCTTGTCTCTAATAGGCTACTCAAATGTTCATCTCATGGACTCCAACTACATTTTTCAGGAGTGGCTTCTGAACCTTGCAGTGTTTGCATAACCTGCAGCAGCACAGCCTCCAGTCATGCAAGCTCACTGATAATTCTTTACTTTCTTTATGTCATAAATATCCTCTTCTGCTGCTGTGGGAGGAACTTGAATATAAACTGAACAGCTGTACCAGGGAAAGGAATTCACATGTGTCCATAATCATGAATTCCACAAAACCAATAACAAAAATGCTTTTTCAATTCTTTTGCATTTTAATTTTGAATGCTCTGTTTGTTCCATGTACCTGTCTTGCAGATTGATATCTTGTCTAAACACAGTTAATACCCAAAAATTTACTTCCAGTGTATGTCTCAATTAGATGAATGTAGGAGGAAAACAGAAGGGCTCTACCTAGTGCAAGCTGCATTAATGGCAGTCATTTAAAAATTCTGTAATTATTTTTGCTGATGGGAAGACATTTTTACTGGAGTTGAGTGCCGATGTGTTTGTTGATCCTCTGGGAGCCCCTTGATGTTTTAGCCAACAACCACAGACATTCCAAGAAGGATTTAAGCAGCTTTCCTCCCAGTAAAATCCATGTATTTGTTAACTTAAATGTTAGTGTTCCTTGAGCCTTTGAAACTCTCATGTTTTTGCTGCCATATGACAGAGAGAGAGAGCAGGGTAACTGCCATCTCAGCAGAGGGCAGGTGGTGGTAGATCAGGGCTGACTTCTGGTAGGTGGAGTGAGGAAAAGAAACTATTGGATGTCCTGGGAAAGTGCTTTACCTGTTAAGCAATTGGATATGAGGCAAGAGCACTTGTGGGCACAGTCTTCAGATGCATGCTGTGGGTGTGGATCATGAGCAAGATGTCAAAGACTTCAGGACTTGGCCAAGGTCTTAACACATCCTTTCTGCCTAAGCTCTAGTCAGCAAAGCTCAGGAAGTAACTAACTTCGGTTCTTATTCTAGAGGTCTCCTGCATATTCCAGTTTTCTGATGACAGTATCTGCTGTAGGGTCCCATGTTCTCTTCTGGGCCTAAGGAGAGTAGAGGCTTCAGTAGTTAGGCACCTTGGCTATTACCTTTTTAAATTGTGTCTTATGAAAAGCATATGAAGTATTATAATATCTAAGCAAACATGCAAAGTGCATTTTAAAAATAATGTTTTATTTATTTATTCTATCTGAACAATGTATCTCTTCAAGGCTTTTTATGGCTTCCTTGCTAGTTACGAATTTTCTTTATTTTCATCATGAAATATGGGCATTGTCAGTGTTACTGAGGGCATTGTCAGACATAACTTTGTATTTTTTTTGGCAAAAAGTGATGTCACAAGTACCATTCATTTCTCAGCCACAATGTGTTGCTTGGGGAAGCTTTCTCTAAGCCTCAAACTTTAACTTCATTTGAAATTACTTACAGGAAATGTTTCTAAGCTATATAATAGTTGGTATTTTTTTATATTTTCATAAAGACAGTCTGTTGTTTGGGATGTAGATCAAGGTCAGTGCATTCTCTGCTTCACCAGTTTTCTGACAGGTGTGCATATCTTGGGCTGAAGCAGGAATTCTGGTGGCCTGCCTGCATTGAGCATTTCATAGCATATAACCTCTGTTTTTCTTCTTGGGTTTCTGAGATGGGTGTGTAGTTCATTGGGGCTGTCCAGAGGAAAGTTCAGTTTGAAATGAGGTATTTAAAGATCCTGTAACTGTTGTTGCAAGAGTAATCTTTTTGCCAAGGTAACATCCTTTTTGAGGACTGTGGACAATTAACTGGAAGGGCTAATCTCTCCTGTCACAAATACACAGTAGTTTGAGAAGGTTAATCAAAACATCTCATGTTTTCTCAGCTGTCTGTCAGCTGCAAAGCAGCCCACACAGGTGGTAGCATCAGCCACTCACCCACTTGGAGGATGACAGAGTCCTCGAGAAAAATTACTTGACTTGGCCCTTGCTTGGTAGCTGTACCTGTTAGCTTGTGGGGAAAGCTTTCACCACACCTACTGTGACTAACAGTGGTTAGAGAACTTGAGATAATGGTAATTTTTTAATGTCTGTTGGGAGTATGATCTTCTGTGAGATTTGTCTGCTATTAACAAAACAATTTGTTGTGGATATATCAGCCAATATTGTGATGGATAGGACTTCATATACAGATACTTTGTCCTTGGATATTTCTGATTTTCATGTCTGTAAAGAACTGTACAGCATTAAGTTTATGTTTCTAAAGATGTAAAACTGCAGCAGTTAGAAAATCTTATTGGATATAATAGTGTAACGAATAAAGCAGTGTAGGAATGCCAGTTCAATAATGCCATCTTAAAGTGGCATAACATAAACATCCACGTCCTCAGTGTTTGTAGGTTCACATGGTAATAGGTTTTTCTTTATTGTTGGTTTTGTTGTGTGGGGTTTTTTCCTTTTTTTTTTTTTTTTTTTTTGTTTTTGTTGGGTTCCCTTCACTCCTTGGTTAGTCTTTAGAGAGCTGCCATTGTGCAGTTGTCATCTTCACTAGATACAGGGCATCTAGGAGTGATTGGTTTTGATGGTTGTTTTGGAACCTGTGACTTAGGTTCTTCTTATCTCCAGTTAGACTGCTTCAGTGTTTGTGAGATGCAGAGCTGCTGAAAGCTGTGGTGTTTGGTTGGGAGCAGGGAACTGCAGGGCAAGTTTCCCAGCAAAGCTGTTAGCTCATGATTTCCGTGGGCTGATTTTGGATGCTCCACATCTTCGGTCTTTGAGCATGAGACTTGTGGCCAGCTCCCTGCTGAGTATTGAAGGAGGCTGAGCTGCACTGCATGCCTTTTATTTCTCAGTTCTGACACTACCTCTGTGTTGCTTGACCTTGTCACTTAGAAATTTTCAGGCTCTACTCCCCACCTGCCTTTGAGCGGAGAGTAGGAACTCCTTGATCAGATCTGTGTCTGAGCAGACCATATGGACAATGAGAAAAGAAAGGAGTATTTTACTTCAGCTTGGTTTCCATGGCATCCTGGGAAAATTGCTCTTGAACTTTGGGGTTCTATCCTTCCAGGATCTCCTAGCATTGAGAGAAAAATAAAGGTAGCACTCATTGTTGTTGACTGCTTTATTCTGTCTGACAGCACTGGGCTAGCATGTCAGGATTTGGGAGAAGGGAGGATAATAAAGTGCTTTGAAGAGCCTTATATCTTTATTTTTGCCTGTGTAGGCAGTTTGTTACACATGTGACCAGGAAGAAGTGTTCCTTTAGAAAAGGCAACAGGAGCATAGACTGTTCATCAAGATCCCTTGTTGGCCTGGCACTCAGCAGAACTAGAGAAAACTAGCTACTGGCCCTGAACAAGCACTGGGCAGCTCAAATGCTGGGCTCTAACAGTATCTTCTGTACATCACGTTCCACTTTCATGTCCCCTGTGGACATCCTTGAAGTTTTAATCTGAAGTAAATGGGAGTTATTCAATGACTTTTTTTTCTTTTCCCACAGTGTTAGAGAGGTTAATTGCATCCTGTGCCTCCTGCTTTTCTGGCTATTTTGATGTGTTAATTTTTTTAGCATACATCTATTTATAAGGAAGGTTATTAAGTCATTTTCCTCAGTTCAGATGCTGCATTTTGTATTTGATGTAATGGTTTTGAATATACTTTATAAAGTTCTATGTAAACTTTATTCGTAAAAGCATTCTGAAAGATGAGAGGTTGTGTAATGGTTCCTGATTTATATTCCACTAAATATACACATACATAATATGCACATCCAAATATGCACATCTTTTTTGGCTACATGTAGTGTGTCTTGAACATGCCTGTGGTGTGGGGGGAGGGAGGGAGAGAAGGTAGTGTTATAGTTTTCAGCAAATATCTGTGTCGTCTGCTTGAAGCATAAAGGCCTGCTTTTGGAATCTAGGGAAGGAGGAAAAGCAATTTTTTTTTAATTTTTTTTTTTTTAGTGACTGTGTAAGGCCAATTGCTTAAATACGTAAATCTAAGGGGTTAGAGACACTTGAGGAAGCACTCCTAGTTGTAAATGATCAGTGCCCAGCCCACACTTTTACTCTTGTTAAGCTTACTTTGTGCTGAAAGAGAAATCTGTGTTTTCAGTTGTGCAAGAATATTCAGTCCAGTGCTTTGTAAAATATTATTTGGTATCCTTTTCCTAGACTTGCCAGGCTCTTCTTCTCCTTTGAAGAATGGGAGGTTCTGGTGGCAAACCACCTATAATTACCTAAGCAATCCACCTCTACTTGTGTGTAAACACATGTAGATATTCATTTACTCTGGTTGCTAGTACAGCCCTTTAACAGAATTTTCTAGGGGTCTGCTTTTCTACCCCAGCTTTTATCACAGAATCATCTCCATAGAAGAATCTTTGTCCAGCTCCTCTAAAAGGCAAGTGCCGCCACAGAGTGGTGGAGATAAGTATCAAAAAGAATTCCTATCTGTGGATTTTATTTGGCATTTTTTAACTTATTAAGTCATCCTTCTAGCAGGTGATTGGAAGAGAAATCATTATTTCATGCTGAATTACTGCAACTTTTTATTTTCTGTTGCAGGATAATGAGATCAGGACCTCTGTAGCTTGATGTCATTGACAAGCAGGAATGAACTGCTGTAGCTCTGAGTCATTACATTTGATGAATGTGTGTGCCTGTTTCTGCACACTTAAGTGAGCAGATGACATTATGTCACTGTAACATGGGATGCTGGAGATGCAAGTGAAGACATTGATCAGTTCTGCAGGGATGCAAAATAATTCAAAGGAGGAGTATGTTATATATGTCATGAAAGGAACTTAGCATTCATGTCCTTATTGCAGATTGTTTTAGTCTTTCCTAAGTCAGCATAATGCAAGTAACCTTTCCCCTGTCACCCTCAGCATGGGGAAAAGAAATATGAACAACATGCTTTTCAGTAGTTAAGGCATTTAGGTCAACCAGACTGCATTTTAGTGGTTTTGTTCAGGCACTTGGTGATGCAGCTAACTGAGGTGGTACTTGGAAAGACAGGTAATATAGTTAGTTAGTGCTCCTCTCTGGTTTGTAGGCATTTCAGGCTGTAATAAGGAAAACTGCTAATTGTCAGTATACAGAAAGGACTATCAAATCAGAATATAAGAGCATATTTTCATAAAAGTATATTTTCATTTGAGACCCAGAATTAAGGAAACCATGATCAGGCAAGTTTGGTAGGAGCTGTCTGTGCTGAGTACAATACATCTTTGTAAGCCAGTGAACTTTTAAAAATGCTGACTTAGTTTAATCTCTGTAACACCTAAGCCTTTCAATTCAGTTTTTCCTATCACTGGAGACTTTGAGACCATTTCTGAACTTGCTCCAAAGGCTTGGTATATCTCCTCAGCTGTTCTTGAATCTCAGTTGCATCAGGAAGGTAACTAATACGAGAGGAAGGATTCTCTTCTTCCATACATCAGTTCACTGGTCCTTTTCTCAAAGGCAGAAACAGTGGAGTGTAATGGGCAGTGTGTTCACAGGAGTGCAGCTTCGGTGTAGCCACACCAGTGGCAAACTGGAGGCTGAGTCAGTGTTGTGGTTCCTGCTTTGGCTTCCTGCTCACTACATTGCTTCGAAGTCTTGGATCTAAGGCATTACATAGCAAGATTGATATATTTCTTTAAAAACAAAGGTACAGATCTTGTATACAAGGTACAGATCAGGAGTTTGCAGATTTCAATCTGTTTTCTCAGGTAAATTTTACAGAGTCAGCCATGAGCAATGCTAAAACACTGGTATTGCCCATTTGTTATGAGAAAATGCGATTCCGGAAGTCTAATGGCCATTTCTTACTGCTCTAACTCCAATTTGGATAGCTTGGTGTAGCTCTTGAAGCAGATTTTCTGCCTCTCTTCTGCCTGCTTGGCAAAGTAACAGTCAAAGTTGTAAGCGTAGTAAATAGTAAATGTTAGGCTAGTATAAAGGTGGTGGCGTGCTTGTATAAGTAACTTCTTTAATTTAAGTGGAAAATCTGATCATTTTTGTTGTTGTAGTTTTTCTTGTTTAGTCTTTGAGTAAAAACAGTGAAAACCAACATCAGGCTCAATTCTGTAGGGAAGGCTTTGCATGAGAGTTCTAGAATTGGTAGACTGACTTTGATTCTCATCTCCCATTTAAAAAGACATAAATTGAGTACTGTCACAGATTGCTGAAATTGTTTTTCATTTCAGCCACAGCTCCAGCACTACAAATGCCTCAGAAAATGTAGGGGCAGACAAATTAGATTCAGTGGGAGAAAGACTCATGATTATAAGATGCAGGAGAAAGGCAAATGGAGAAGATTGCCTTGAACATGAACTTGGCAGACTTGTTAGTGGCTGCAGATTTTGAAAGATGTGAAAGATTCAGGAAGGATATTAGGGGCTCAGTGTAATATTTCACAAATAAGCAAGTTAAATATCCAAGACCATTTCTATAATGTTTTCTGTATAATGTGGGCTTTGACTAGCACAGTGCTATTTGCATTTCAGGTTTTATTTGTCATATTTCTAGTGCTACCACTTCAAGTAAAGAGGAGGCTGCCAACTGAACTCAGTACCTTTCAGCTCCTTTTGAGCTGTTCCACCTTGCAAGACTTCGAAGCAAAAATGCAAAAATGTGTATCTACAGTTATATATGAATTGTGACAGTATTTAATAATTTCTTTATAGAGTTTCTGGTTCCTCATATGTAAATATCTTTGAAGTGGTTCTGCCTACTTCCATCTGATGTTGTACTTGTTGCAAGCACTTAATTTAGTACAAAAAGTACCTTCAGCACACAGAGTTGCCAACACTGTAAATAGTGGTAGGATGGCTACTTGTTCATTCTGTTTTTCAGTAAAAATTGGTAATAAATTCATGGGAGCAACAACTTGTAATATACCTAGATCAGCCCAAGCACTATGTGTGATAGTTTTGGTGCACACCAAAACTATGACACACAGGATACTGATTAAAATTCTGCTGGCTTCAGGTTTTTTATCTATAACCTCAAATACACAACATCTCTGTAAAAATGAGTGTTGTTGACAAGATCTATCACCTTTTCCCTTTTTGTATCTTCTCCTTTGCAAGTGCTTTTGGGGAAGGTTTAGGGATGTCTTGGACGACGTGCAGTGCTATGTGTAGACATGAGCTTGTTGATGCTGTGACCATGAATATCTGGTCAATGCTTGGACATATTTGCTTGGATCTGCAAATCAGTACATCTGGCTTTTAACTGCATTGAGAAACTGATCCTAATTAAGCAGCCTATGTTGAGTACCAGTAGGCTTTAATAGTTGGCATCTGGACATGAGTGAGGGGATTGTGGATTGATCTGTGTGTATACATCTCCAACTGCTGATGTTTCTAGTTACAATTACTGCCACCAGAAGCCAAGATGCAAATGTCTTTCTATGTTCACTGAGATGAGGTTGTTCTGTCTCAGGTCATCATATCCTGTTCAGTGTTCTCCTGCAGTGTCCTTTACCACCTAAACATATCAAATACCAGAACTTGGTTTTGGGCAGTGTGTTCCAGGTGATATGAGGTCCATGTGTATTTTTTGACTCATGAAGATCAGTACAGTGTATTTCTTTAAACTACTTCATTCATGTAGGCTTTTTTGTTGTTACGGATTTTAATAGGGACATTATTCCTCTGGTTGAGATACACTGCATTAAAACAATTTTATTGCTTACTCATGAGTGTAGCACAAACTGTTTTCTATGTTCATTTGTTGTGGGCAGATCAATAATTTATTTGTATTTGTACCAGGAAGGTAGTGGAATAATGAACATCATCTGTGCCACGTAGATAAGGCAATACAAATGCTTACAGATTATCTTCAGTAGTTGTGGTTGTCCTATGACCACATTTTTCTTGTGTATGTCAGTGTTTTCTGTCTTACTGAATAAAGACAGTCAGTTTTGGCATTTTGTGTGAAAATTGTAAAGCCTTGCTACAGCTCATTGTTGTGTAGGTAATTTCTTGCCCAGAGTACAGGTTTTTTTGGAACTCAGATTTTCCTGTTAAAGGAAATGATGAAATGGAAGAAATGAAAACATACTGTGTACTGCCGCATGCTGATAGCCACCTTAAAGATTCTTCTTGCCAGAATTGCACAGTATCATATGAGATGATGTTCCTTATAAGCAGATAAAAAGTCAGATTGAAACACCAGCTCTTAGAACCCTTTCCATTTAGGGAAAGATTCTGATAGAAGTAGCTTTGATTCTACCATGTATAAACTTATCTGATCCTTTCTTTACCACATCAGTCCTCTGGTCAGTCCTAAAGAGTCCCAAAGCCCAGTTGTCCCAGGTTTAGTGTGTAGCAGCTTAATCACATACCTGCTAGGTTTAGTTTCCCTAAAAGTACTGGGTCTCAAAGAGTAGTTCTTATTCTTTGCAAATATTTTTTCAGCATTTCTCCTTTCTCTGGGAAATAGTTTTCTTTTGTTAGACCTCCACATCACCTGGGAATCCAAGCCAAATTGGTGCTTTATGTCCCTGAAGTCCCTTATAATAAATTCACTTACTTGTTGGAACTGCAAAAGTAACAGTCTTCTGTTCAAGCATGGAGTGCTAAAGGCCACAGAACATGATGATTTGCTATTGGGAGCTATTGTTGAAAAGCGTTTAAAAGATAAAAAACTAGCTTTTGTATTGTTGATCAAATGTGTAAAATACAAAGCTTGAAGTGTGCTTCCAGGCTTCAGCTTGAGTGCTTACTGGAGGTGAAATGGTGATCCGTCTTGGCTGCCTCCCTCCTAATAAATTAAATGTGCCTGGGAACATTCCCAGGCACCGTCCAATTGGCTCAAGACTGCCTTGTCCATTCTCTTCAACCCTCAGCTAGGAGAGCAGGGGAGCTGCATCTGAACTGTCCACTGTGACTGGGTCCCAAGGGTGTGCAACTCACAAACCTGGGAATTGTGTGGGAGACCAATAATTGGCACAGCCTGGTGCTGGGGAATGTCCTAGCTGCTTTCTAGCATACATGATCATGTTCCAGGGCCTGGGAATATTTCCAGACAAGGCTTGACTTATGAGTACAGATGTTAGTACGTGATTCTCCTGAAACCTTTGTGGACTAATGCATGGAAAGGACTCTTTGCATCACACAAGATTTTGGACACTTCAGAAATGTAGATTTAGGAGTGAGTGATTCCCGTTTATTTTGAGGCAGTAATTCTGCACTATTAAAAATCTGTACGTCCTGTCTTACTTTCAGATGGTTTTACTGGTGGTTAAAACATCTTTCAGAATTCAGTTACCTTTCCAGCACCACCTTTCAGGGATGAGTAGACATGCCTGCCCTCTGTCAGGCAATGGCTTGTGTATGAATGAACATACTGTGGCCTTTCATGGAAGTACTGTGCGTTGAAGTACGGTTTTTAGGGTTATAAGGAATTTAGTTTTGATCTGGTGTGCGTGTGTATGAATTTTAAGAGTCTTGATTTATTGCCTGGGTGATGTGGTGAGGGGCAGTCTTCCACCTTGTAGGCAATGGATCTTTTATATCAGCAGGAAGTAGAGAAACTCTTTATTTCTTTAGATGTTTCTTCCAGCAAACAGTAAAATCTTTGTTGAGCTGACTTCATTGATCATATGGAATGATTTTCTACAAGTTCTTTCTTCTGTCTTTGATTGTGGAGTTTAAGTATAGTCCTGGAGTTTAAGTATAGTCCTGGTGTAGATGAAACAGTAAAACACTAGTACTAATCCCTGCTCTAAGCAGACATGCATCCCAGAGGAAAGCATGTCATATAAACCAATGACTTTGGAGCAGTTTTGCTGCTCTGATTGTTCACTTTTCTGTGCCTCTTGGCCTGTCCTCCCTCCATGGTGTTTTGAGCTTCATTTTAAGCTGTGGCTCTGTCACACAGTCTGCTTCAGGATACTGTTTGTCTTTCTGTAGGTTGTGGAATATGCTGTCAGCTTTAAATATTAATAGGGAGAAGAGGTTAGCAATATAAAATACTGTTCCTATTCATCTTGTTTTTTCAAGGGCTATGAAATTTTACTTTTGCATGTGGTGTATTAAAAGCCTTGTGAACCAAATGCTTGGCATGTCATGCTTACTCCAGTGATGCAGCCCACAATTTTGGGAACGTGTAATCTTTGTGACAGCTCCACAGTTTTGGAGCACTGCTTAAATGAAGGATCCATTGCTCAAAGGTAGTGAGCTGTCAGAGCTCACTGTGTCAATTAATATGCAGCAGGCTTTGTGTCTGCTGATTGTTCTTCTAATTGCATGTGAAGATGATCTGTCTTAGCAGCAGTAGCGGTGCATATTTAAGGACACAGTACAGCTCAGAGATGCTCCCTGGTGTCTGTGTGTCTTCAGGGCAAAAGCTTCTGATTGCATTTTAAGAATGTGGAAAAGAGAGGCTGCAGGCCCTGCTGATGCAGCCATGGGCAGGATCCTTCTGCCCACTTGTTTGGGAGATCTGTGATGCTGCTTGAGACTTGGATGCAACTTGTTCAGGATGGTTGGCTTTTCTGAAGAGCTGGATCTATGCCAGAGAATATGCCTTCATCTCTGGCTCTCTGCTGCTCTCTACTAGGCAAACTCATCTAGTACAAGATTTTACTTGTACCTATAATCAGTAATATATCAAAAGACCTTGTTTTATTTAACATATTTATTTGTGATAGAAGCAGGCTGTTGCCACCCACATTTACATTGTCCTTCTTTGTAGTGCTCATGTAACTACCGTGAAGTGATTGGACTGAAAAGTAACTCAAAACATGTATTTTCAGCCATGTTTGTTCTCTGGACAGATAGCCAGTTTATTGATTTGGCTTGCTTCTCACTGGCATGCACATTTCAGCCTCAGTGGGTTGGCATTAGAAATGAGGTGTGTGGTAGAGCAAGAAGGAAGCAAGACTCATTCATTGCCTTCACCAGTTGCCAACACTTAGGTTTTATTAAAAGTCACTGTGGAATTGAGGTGGTTGTCAGCCCTGAAAGTGGTTTCAAGTCCAATGAAGTGCTGTCTGCTCTTTTGTTTTGTAACACTAATGAATTTTCCCTATGTAATGAGAAGAAATAAAAACATCAGCCTCCCTTTTTTTTTTTAAAGCACTCAATCCAAACTTGAGTGTTATCAGCTAAACTTGGTAATTTAAATTTCAGTCACAACACTTGTATTTAAAATAAGAAGTTTGGTAACCTTGGATTCTTCCTATTGCAATTTTTCAGAGGCTGTTAATTTTGAAGGTAATACAGCAACCAGCCAACTTCAGGCTGCATGTATAGGGAGGAGAGATTCAAGTGGCTTGTGAAACAAATTCTCTCCATTTCTGAAGTGAGATTATATTTGTATGTTACTTATATGAAATAGTGTCTGTTTTCAGTGGCCACTCAGCAAGTATGTTATAGAACTGAGCTTAATTTTTGCTCCAGAAAGTCTGCTGTCTGTTTACAATCCTATGCTGTTTTCTTGCTTTGCTTAAATTTTACTCTGCTTTAGTTTGTGTCTGTGACTGAATGTTCCTTTATCTTTCCCATGGTGATCTGCTCTTTGAGCCAGTTTGGTAAAGGCTTAGCTGCCTTTCCTTTTCTCCTGCTTGGTTTAGCAATTAAAGTTATGTGATAGTTGAATCTTAAGGTACTAGACTGTAAAACATTCTGTTTTGTATACCGTGTGAAAGAATATTTAGCTGTTTAACCTAGGAGAGTACAGAAAACAGCTAAATATCAACTATAATGTGTTTTTCTTCTGAGTTTGAATTCCGTTTTTCAGAATAGCAACAAACTAGTCTGTGCATGGAAAATGAAATTAATGCTGAAGCGGTGATACTTGATTGTGATGTTCAGTTTTGGGTACACATGGCCTTTGTTTGAAGTCTTAGGGCAGTTTATGTTTAGAAACAAACAAAAAAACCCAAAAAAACCCCACAAACAAGCAACAACAAAGAAACCCCCAAAAAACAAACAAACAAAAAAAAAAAACCCAAAACCAACCCATCCCAGAAACTACCTTTTAAAATTGAATTTTGTAAAGAACTAGGCTGAGGAAGTTTTGCCTGTTTTAAGGAACATTGCAACTGTATCAGTTACTTAAAACCTGAGAACTTGTTCACCTTTAAAAACATTTATCATTTACCTTGAATCACTTGTTCCATTTTGATAGCCTCCTTCATATAGAAAATATAGCATGAGATGTCAGTTTAAATGCCAGTCTAACAGTGCTCTATCTTCTATGTGAAAGGAAGTATTCTGTACATTTTTCCATGTTTGACATCATGGTGTTTTGAATAACCATGTTCCATATTCATATCAATTTTTTGTTTTTGTTTTCAATTTATGCACAGCACTTGCTCTGAAATTTGGGGACTGAGTACAACAAACACGATAGATCAGTGGGATACAGCAGGCCTTTACAGCTTCTCTGAACAAACCAGGTGAATATTCTGCCCTCTCTCGCATCATAAAAATCTTGTGGGAGGGATTGGCTTTGGAGGGTCTGTAATGGGATGCTTTAGCTATAAAATAGACTAAAATGATTCCTAGACCTCTCATGGTACAGCATTTTGAAGTATTTCCTTGCCAGTGTAGAAATCAGTGTGTTCACAGCTGATGTTTTGACCAATGAAACTCTTAATTCTACTATTACTCCTTTTTCATGCCAGTGCTATTGAAAGAATGGGAAGACTTGTTAAATGCAAGCTCTAATGTGATTTGGTATTTATATTAACAAAGTTGGAAAACTTAATTCTTTAGACCTAATCTTACAAAGTGTTTAAACTGCTTTGTATGCCACAAGCTTTCAGTTAAATCTTGCTAATTGGCTCAGATACAAGCTACTAAAGAATTGTTGGTAAATTTGTCAGTACTTAATGGTGGGCAAATTCTAAACAGGGTCTTTATTTTTTCATGTCACATTACTTGATTTGTGTATTGAGGTTTGTCTCCCATCCCATAACAATCATAAACATCTGCATTTGTGTAAGCATATGCAGTCTGTCTTAAAACTAGCAAAACATTTTCAGCTGGTAGCAAGGCAGATGAAGTGAAGAAGATAAACTGTACAGCCCTTACAAGATGTGCATTCATGTGTTTTGCATTGCAGTTATACTGCCATGTGGATCACTTGGGCAGCTGACTGCTTATAGGCTTATTTGCAGTCCTGTGGGAGTTCTTATGCTTAAAACCATAAAGCATCCATGCCACAGCAAAGCCTTGAGGTGCCTTTAGTAGTAGAAAGGACCATTAAATGTGTGATTTTATTTTTAACAACAGTCTTCTGCATTAAAAAAAAAAGTATATGAAGCAATCATTCTAAATACCTGGTTGTATGTAAGTGGCTTTTAATGAACTCTAAATTCACTGGCAATAATTTGAGCAGCTCAAACATGAGTTGACTTTGCTTGATCCCATCATTTTCAGTGCATTTGAAGACTTTCAATTAGAGTATAGATGACTAGCAGAGTCAATGCACTGAATTCTGAGAATGAGCTACCCATGTGTGTACTCTGTTGCTGGAGTGATCGAGGCAGCACGCAGTCTGTAAATGCTTCTCCACATCTTTCCCCTGCAGGTCTCTCGATGGCCGTCTGCAGGTGTCTCACCGCAAGGGATTGCCACATGTCATTTACTGCCGCCTGTGGCGCTGGCCAGACCTTCACAGCCACCATGAACTTAAGGCAATTGAAAACTGTGAATATGCTTTTAATCTTAAAAAGGATGAAGTATGTGTAAACCCTTACCACTACCAGAGAGTGGAGACACCAGGTAGGAGGACTGCTTCTAACTTTCTGTGTCAGCATCTGTTTGTGTTTATTCAGCATAATGTTTTAAATTAAAAACAAGAGAAAGTTGATGTCCTCTCTGGATAGAAGGTAAAGATTTGTTTTTGAGATTGTTTCTCTGAAAGTTTTTAATAGTAAAGTTACTGAAAAATCTTTACAAATGTTTTATAAACACTTCCAGGACTGCCAGCAGTTTCCAGCTGGCCAGGTGCAGTTCAGACTGGATAGGACAAAAAAGTTGATTTACCTTTGCTAATGTGGAATGGTCTTATTTAAGGCACCACAGGAATCCCATTTCTTCCAGTAACTAGCTGTGCAAATGTATTATTAGTAGTGCTGAGTTTCAGAAGATTTCAAAACATCTGAAGAAGCTCTTAGATGTTTTAGATTTATTTTTTCATTTTAGCTCACAAAATTGTGTATTTTGATTACCAGCGATTTTTGAATTTTGCCTTTCCAGTCTTGCCTCCCGTGCTCGTGCCACGGCACACTGAGATCCTAACGGAGCTGCCCCCTCTGGATGACTATACCCATTCCATTCCTGAGAACACTAACTTTCCAGCTGGGATTGAACCACAGAGCAATTACATACCAGGTATTTTCCTAACTCCCACTCTAGACAGCGTGTTCTGACATTGTGCCACTGGAACAAAGATGGTCATTTCATCCATGTAAATGATCAAATTAATTGAAATATGCACCACTAAATTAGATTTAGTTGATTTCCTGTATTAATTACAGTGCAAATACCTAAACACTGTTGTTTGCAGAACATCATCCTGCATGAAACCATATTGCTGTCATTTCACAATAGCTCACTTGTTTCAGTAGCTTGTTTGAGATTCAGAATGCTAATAAGTCCACAATAGATCTTCACCTTCTGCTTTAAGCCTCTTTCACAAACATGCAGGGGTTGCCAAATGCTGTGCATTTGAGATTGAGTAATAAACTGATGCTCAGTCTCATCCTATGTAATATGTGGAGAAAACTTTTTAAGTTGCAAAGCAATTATTTATGTGTCTTGATCTGTAGTTCACATCAGTAGTGGTCTGCTTTAGCTTTTTGTTACTATTGTGTGCATACTGTTTTATCCTTCTAGTATGAAAGAGCAACCTAACAATATTGAACTGTTAAAGAATTTCTCCTCCCTCTTTTTTCCACCCCAAAACAAACAATGCTAATCTGCTGCACCTGAAACCCTGTTACCCTCATTGAAACATAAAAACCTTCCTGCCCCAACTTCCTGTTTCCTATCTCTTCAGAAAGTCACATGGAGTGTAAAACCAAGTAAAGCTGAAGTTTGCTCATAAATGTTTCATGCATTCATGTTACGAATAAGCTGAAAATTCACATCTGGAGTCTCTGAAAGAATGAGATGACTGCCCCCAAAACTCAAATATGTGCAATATACAAGTTGTACATACAGGTCTTAAGCAGAATGTTGCTTGTGTTTTCTTTAAATATATCCAAGAATTGAAATGGCATTAAACAACCAATTAATTTGACCTTTCTTTTTAATTTTGGCCACATCTGTTTCCACCTTTATAGAGCAATTTAAGGCACAAGAATTTGTTGTTGCTTTCTTAACTTGCGTATACTTCTTTAACTCACACTGAGGGCTTTTGGTAAGATTTGCAAACAGCTTAATGGAAAGCTACTTTCTGCAAATCCAGTGCTATGGAAATGAGCTAAAGTAGTTATTTGCAGGAAGTTTGCTCAAGGTGATTGTAGGCATTCACATGATCTTCAAATGTTTATGCACGTAACCACACCTCCTCCTCTTTGTCACTGACACCTCCTCCTGTGCTCATATGGTGGTATCTTACTTTATTGACCTTGCTGACTTAATCTGGAATGCTTGTCTGGGTTCTGATAAGCCTTGTGTGTCTTGATAGCCTTTTTCAGAGACCCGTTTTGTAGGGCACGTTCACATCTGGTAGCTTTGTACCGCAGACCTGTCTCAGTACTTGATGTGCAAGAGAGCTCGGTGGTCACAAAGGTGCAGGGAGGCCTTTGGGAGCTGCATGTTCCAGTTCAGGCTCTGGATGGGCTGAGCTGCATCATCCACACTTCTGGCAGCAATCAAGCTCTACTACAAATTTTTGGTGCCCCACCTGAGTGTTCATTTCCAGCTGTGTGATGCTCAACCTCTGACCCTAAACTGCTAATAGTACTGGGTAGAGTAAATCTTCTCTACTTGGGCAGAGACTAGACATGGAAAAAAATCTGTGCCAAAGAGCCTAGATTAGCAACTGGAAACAGGAGTCATGGGTTGGATTAGAAATGTGTATTGACCTTTTGCAACAGCTGTGGGCTTAGCTGTAGCTAATGATTTGGAGAAGGGTGGAGTCCTCTTTATCACAATGAATGCTGTAAAAATCTTCAAAATGGTTATGATTTTTGTGATCGTACTTCTTACTAGTGATGATTTCCTTTAATTGTCCTTTTAAGTTGAATTCTGTCATGTCTATATTTAGCACACAGAATGAATCAAAGATAAAATTCTCTCAGTTCATTTTTATTTAATCAACTGACTTAATCTAGTTTCACTAGTTTCCTTCTGATCTCACAATATTGCAGTACATCTCAGACATGATGCTTGTTATAACTTTATTTTATTTCTTAAGCAAAAAGGCTTTATCTTTAAATTTCTACTGTTTGGTAATAGTGTAATTAAAGGTGTTTAACCCCTGCAAGTTTCAGAGACAGTTCTAAGGTGATCGTAGAGATAGTTAACTTCAAACACTTTCACTAAAGAAACACAGGTTTTGCCTATAATATGTAGGAAAAGACATTTGCCCAGTTCAAAGGCAGTTGGTTAACTTGTTATCTGGATTACAAAGAACATCTTGAGTGGAGAAAAGGAACATGCATACTGTCCTGGGTTTTGAAGATATTTCTGAGGAATTAGACACAGTTTCTGGTATCAGAATGCTTCAAAGTTGGTACTGAATTTGCTTTGGTCTGTGAATTTCTGTCTTTAAAGAAAGCTTGTTAAAAGAGTAGATGCTAGTTTTAATAGAGCTTAGAAGTATTAGTGGTAACAATAATAGAATTTGTGCAGTGCTTTAAGTTAATATAGTTATAAATGAGTCAAATCAGCTGTTGTGTATGGAAGAAATACGTATTTGGGGACTGAAAAACAACCTTTAAATCTAACAACTTCAGTAAGGTGTGGGAGGGTATCTGATCTGATGGTTATCCTACATAAAGACAGCTCACATTATTTTTTTGTGGAAATCACCAGATGGTTTTTTTCATTTGTAATTCTACTAAATATGAAAGCTGTTGATCGCAATTGCAAAATTGTTACTCGTTGTAGTGACAGCATGTTGTCTTAAATGGAACAAACAATGATTCTGGTATTTATATAACAAATTTCAGCAACTGACTGACATACAAAAGAAGATATATTTTACATACCAATAAGGCAGGTAACATGTTTAAGTCCTACAGTAAGGAAAAAGGGATGGCAAAATGACATTCAGATTCAGTGTTCAGGTGGGTAACAGAGCTCATGAAGATGTCATGACAAAATGCACAAGACTTATATCTTACAATAGTTTGCCTAGTCATTTTACAAATTGGTGGACTTTTCTTTTTTTTTTTTTTTTTTTCATAAGAAACACCTCCTCCAGGATATATCAGTGAAGATGGAGAAACAAGTGACCAGCAGCTGAACCAAAGCATGGATACAGGTAACATTTGTTTTTCATCACTTACAAGGCTTGGTATTACTAGCTGTGATCCCTCTGCATATGAGCATGAATTCAGCCCAAAAGATGAGTGCAGTTTTCCTCTGTAAAACCTGGTGTTTTATGCCTAAAATACCACTTTCAGTCTTTAATGAACAAAGCAGTTTTTTGCTAGGGAAATGCTTCTAAAACATTCTGTGACACATTAAGTATATTACATTTGTTCTGTAACAGAAGCATACAAGTCTAATTAAGACTTGACCAGAAACCCTTAAAATAGATTTTAATAGCTAATTGGTTTCAACCATTCCCCAGGAAACAGGTTCATTGAAGCACAATGTCTGTTGGCCTAAACAAGGTATAGACAGTCTGCGTTCTGAGGACCTGTCTCTAACTCTGACAAACTTGTCACTTCTGCCATGTCTCAAATTAGTTCTTGTGTGGAAGGTTCTGTGGCAAAAGTAACTGCATTTGTGCCTTTGTATGTAAGAGTTTCTAGATAATGTGGTTGACCTTAGACTTGGACAAAGCACAGTTAATGTGCTGGATTAGAACCTCCTGCTGTGTGTTGGCAGACTTGAGTGTGCTTGGTTAGCTAATGTTAGCAACCATTTTCAGTAAGTTGGAATCTGCTGCACCAGTTTCTGTAAGAACTGCAATATTTTCCCACTATGTGACAATAAATACCCTAATTAAAACAGCCTGACATCAGCAGTCACTGTAGGAATGTTTCTGTGAAAGCCTTTCTGTATTTTGCCCCCTTGTGTGCAAATTGTGTTGGAAAGTTCATGTTTTTATGAGCATTTAAATTCTTCCTGCTGGGAAAGAATTATTTCCTCAAATGAAGAAATCTAGCTTGCTCTTTTCTGGCGATCATAGAATCATAAATTATAGAATGGTTTGGGATAAAAGGGACCTTAGAGACCGTCTCTTTCCACCAGGGACACCTTCCACTACCCCATGTTGCTCCCAGCCCTGTCCAGCCTGGCCTTGGACACTTCCAGGTATGGGGCAGTCACAGCTTCTCTGGGAAACCTGTGCCAGGGCCTCACCATCCTCAGCATAAAGATTTTTTTTCCCAATATCTAATCTAAATCTCTCCTCTTCCAGTTTGAAGTCTTTCCCTCTTGTCCTGTCACTACCTGCTCTTGTAAACAGTCCCTTTCCAACTTTCTTGAAGGCTCCCTTCAGATTCTGAAGATCTTTTCCAAGATAAACCTTTTTCTTTGAGAACAGAGAGGCAATGCCTTGCTTGTCTCATAGACTCTTTCTTACCTGCTTTTTTACTGAATTTGGGAAGTCACTACCTTCTTGCTGGAGAAGTGCATAAATAACGTTGAGAGCGTGCACAAAGCAGCAGAGTTCTGCCAAATCTAAGTTAATTGAGTCTTTACAAGGAGGGGTGGGTACCCAGAAGTCTGGAAGATTGAATGGAATCCTAATTCAGAGTAAGTGTGTGATATTCCAGAAAACTGAGGTTTCTTACTCTGAAAAACTTCAGTGAAAACCTGATGTAGATAATGGTTATGCCTGCTGATCTGAAATAACAAAAACCATTTGCTCTGATACCTGTCTGTCTTGCTTCAACAGGATCTCCAGCAGAGCTGTCTCCTAGTACTCTCTCTCCAGTTAATCATAGCCTGGGTAAGCTGGAAATACTTACAATTATTTCTCCATGTGTAGTGACTTTTCATTATATATGTAATTACTTTAAAAGTGAAAATGTGCTGTAAGAAATTAAGAGCTATATTAAGAGGTCACTGTTGTGTTGGCTTCCTGATATAAAGCATAATGGGGCTGGGTTAATCACCTGTTAAGAATTACTTTATTTCTGTACCTGTTGAGCTTGTAGCAAAGAGAAGGAGTGGTATCTTTGTGTGTGCAGGAATAGCATTTATGAAATGAATAGTTTAAAAGGATGTTTGCCTCCCCATAATGCTGTCTCCTTTGTATGTGTGTTCTGCTGCTCTTCTCATGTACTGTTTCACCTGTAACCACAGCACAGTGGTTGCTCCCACATTAGTAGCCCACCTGCTTTGATCCAGTGCTTATTGCTGTGTGTCTAAGTGCCACAGGAAGATCAGATTGCCATGGGTTTGTTTAAGGAATGGTGACAGGATGTGACAGGAAAATGCAGAACGCTGAGTAAGTAATTAGGGTAGGTAAAAAGGGGAAGCAGTGAAGAAAAAAAACTGAAGATACACAGGGAAGAGTCTCTAGTAGGGGACAATAAAGTAGCTTAGAACTACCTTTATCTAAAGAGACAGTGTAATACAAAAGAACATGATATTCATATTCTTTTTTCCTTTTTGTTGTTCAGTGTTTGATAGTTTAATCTTTTCTTTAATGCTGCCAAAATGTTTGCAAGCAACAGAAAAGGCAACAGGAATGTCTCAACGTCTGGCGCTCAGAGCACCATTAGCTTAATCATTTTGCCGAGCAAAATGCAAGTACTGAACTAAATGAGCTGTGGTCAGATTAGATCATCCCTTCTTCCCCTCCTCCTTCCCTTGTGTGGAAGATTGAATTCCATTCTATTTACTGAAGTAGGTAAAAAGGACAGCAAGCAAAATATAGTTTGAGTAGTTTGAGGAGACTAGTGCTGTCATTTTTGGGAGAGACAAATAGCAGGGTAGATTGATCTACTTTCAGCCTCAAAATCTGTGTTAAGTTTGGTTTTTAAAATTTTTTTTTAGACTTGCAACCAGTTACTTACTCGGAGCCTGCGTTTTGGTGTTCAATAGCATATTATGAGTTGAATCAAAGAGTGGGAGAAACCTTCCATGCGTCTCAGCCTTCCCTGACTGTAGATGGCTTTACAGATCCATCAAATTCAGAGCGATTTTGTCTAGGTCTGCTTTCCAATGTAAACAGAAATGCTACAGTGGAAATGACAAGGCGACATATAGGTAAAGATCTCTGGTCTTTTAACTATTTGATTTCATTTTGTTGGTTAAATTATCTGGAATGACCCAGGTAGGATGTATGTTGGGTTCCTTTCACCCTTGTGCAGCCAGCCATCAGCCATATCTCTCAGGGCTTGTCAAGGCTGAGAACAGAAGTGGAAAGACACAGTCACTGCTTCTGAAATAAGGGAGAAATGTAGCAGCTTCTGCTGCTGAAGCTAGTTTGAACTGGGAAGAGATGTAGTGATGGCTGGAGCTGAAAGGAGCTGCCTTTCCTCACTCCGTAGCCCCATGGCTGGTGGCAGCTGCAGTCAGTCACACAGCTGTCACGCTCAGGGCAGCACAGGAGGAAGCCACTGTACTGTGTGGCATTCCTGTAGCTCACGTTGCTGTTCTTGCCTTCTGGAAAATGATGGTGCACCAAAGCATCCCAGGGGCAGCTTCGTGGCTACCAGCATCCTCCACGGACCGCTCTGCCCTGGGCCACATTTGTATTCAGAATTGCTTGTAATTGAAATTTAAGCTTTAATTACACAGTATTCCCATGTTGCTTGGTTTACTGTAGTTTATAAACTGCAGAATAGACACTGATAAAAATGAAATTCTGGATTCATTCCTGAAATGGGAAAAGCTGCTATTGAGAACCCATTGTTTTGACATGATTAAGGTTTTCTTTGTAATGGTTAGTCAAGAATGTTGCTTTCCACAATGTAGTGTCTTGACTTTGAGTTCTTCAGTAAACTATCTTCATACTTACTTTTTTTTTTCCTGGATACTTTCATTAGCAACATTTATGAGATTTTTTGGTTGTTGTTGTTATTTTTACTTGCAGTAAAATTTCAACCTCTTCTGTAGAACCGACTCATTTTATGCCAAGTCCAAATGCCAAATCCAGATGCTTGAATAAAATTTTAGATGTGCTGAAACCCAGTCTGTGCCTGTGCTGACTGGTCAAATGATCAATGATGAGGAAAAGCAAAAGTCTCATGAGCCCTTACTCTTTAATAGAGGGAGCTCACATTTTGTTTGAAAATTTGTTTTAACGAAAAAGGCGAATGGAAACTGTGGCCTCTAAAGTATCTGTTAATTATAAATAGTTCTCTCTGGGAGATCATTTGCACATTATTTACTTTCTGCTAGAAATAAACCATGCAGATTTGTTTTCCACTCAGAGACAGAACAAAGTAACATTTTAAAGGTGGAAAATTGAGATTTTTTTTTTCACAGTGGTGGTTTTTTTTTGGGTTTTTTTTGGGTGTTTTTTTTGTAATAGGGCTAAATGAAGTCATATTATTTTTGCATACAATGCTTTAATATTAGTTCAAGTTTTAATTCTGTTTTTATGAACACTGCTTCTGAGCTTGGATTTAGTTACAAGCCATTACATGGCTGGAAAAGGCTCTTCCATTTTTTGACCAAAAATTATTCTGCTTTTCCTTCATATATTTTGCATTCGTGGGAGTAAAATGCAATTTAATTTTGTTCTGCTCTTGCTAAGCTGTCAGCACAGCAGTGAGGTCATGTAGATAATTGATTTCTGTTTGTGTCGTAAATAAAAACCTTGGCCTTCTCTGAAAAATAAATCCCCATGTTCTCTAATCTGCTTGTGTCATGCCATAACTGGAGTTCCTTTGGATTTTACTACAGGCAGGGGAGTGCGTCTGTATTACATTGGCGGAGAGGTTTTTGCTGAGTGCCTGAGTGATAGCGCAATCTTCGTTCAGAGCCCCAACTGTAATCAAAGATACGGCTGGCATCCTGCAACCGTGTGCAAAATTCCTCCAGGTTAGTGGCCTACCAAAGGTCTCATGTGAAAATACCCAGTGAGGGTGTTCACCGAATGACATTCCCTTTCCTTTTTTGTGATTTCTTCATAGAGTCAGGCTCCTGTGTAGCAAATGCAAGTGTATTCACTGACTGTACCTTTTTGACTCTTTATAGGATGCAATCTAAAAATCTTTAATAACCAAGAATTTGCTGCTCTTCTGGCTCAATCTGTGAATCAGGGCTTTGAAGCAGTTTATCAGCTTACTAGAATGTGTACCATAAGAATGAGCTTTGTTAAAGGATGGGGGGCTGAATACAGGTAAGAAAAGAACCTCCTTTGTTCTTAGAGTTAACAGTTTTTGTTCTTTCACTAGTATACCAATTCTGCCTGGTTTGAAAGCCATACATACACACTTCTTGCTGCTATTGTGGATATGCTGTCTGCAAATTGAACCCATATTTTCCTTTTTTCCCTCCCTCAGCTATGGAACTGCTAAGTTGCAAAGTCCATAAACTGATTTTAGTGTTGCATTGAAGCCAACTGTTGAGCAAGGAATGTCATCAAAGTTCTGTTCCCTTGTTCAGCCATGCTGGTTTGCATGTTGTGGTGAAATCTGCCCCATCATCTCAAAGTTCCAGCTTATGCTGTGAGATTATTTGCTGTGTGTTAGACTTGCAGTCATTCTGGTCTCTGTCCTGCTCTGCGTGTAGCATGAGTTCTTTAGGCTGTGGTGCAGGATGGGGTCGGTGGTACCCAGCAGAGAGACTTGCAGTGCCTCTTGCAGAGTGGAATTGCTGGAGAGCATGAATCTAAGGGATGGCAAGTATTTTGGAACTTGCAGTGGAAAAAGCTTTGCAGGAGTAAGATGACTGTGTTTATGTAGTAAAACTTCTAAAAACAGTTCTTTGAGTGGAAAGAAATAGCAGTCTATCTGCTTTTGAGTAGATTCCAGTTGTGTTCTCTATTAGCACAAATGAAAAGTGGTAGTTGAGGACAGTGCCTGTTTTTAATGCAGTATAGAAATTCAAGAAGAAAAGGAATTGACTTCTAACTGAGCAGTTTTAAAGATTTCATTATTTTGGATAGCTAGACCTGTGGTTTTAAACAAATCTCTTAAACCTTTCTAGAAATTGTCCACTGAAAGAATGAAGTCTGACATAATACATAATGATTTTTTTAAAGGCCATGTTTTTTCTAGAGTTGAATAATGGTGTGTAGGCTCAACTTGGGTTGATTCCTTTTTCTGGTCTTGAAATGCATACATGTAAATAGCAGTGTCAGTATGTGGGGGAGGTTTCTCAGCTAAATGAAGCCAATTTTGTAGTAGTCTAATGAGATGAAATGAGAAATTTGAGTAATGGAATAAATTGGTACCTCTTTGTTAGGAAGAAGTACACAGGAAAAAAAATCTGGCTCAGGTTTAAAGAGTTATTGGATTTGGCTCTGAAGAAGTATGTATACACTTAGGCATAATTAAATACAACATTCAAATCTGAGCAGAAGAAAGGCTTAATCAGTCAGATTATATAGAGGCATCTTGAAGTGAGTGTAAGTGCTCGTTTAAAATTGAGGAGGCTTTTGTTAAAGTTACTTCTGAGTGGGGAGGATGTTGGTGGTTGGTCTGTAAACTTTGTAGATTGAAAAAGCTGCAGTGGTAGCACTGTCAAAACAGCACAAAAACTGGTTACTGACTCATGATGAACTAATTTCTTTGCACTTCTCTTTAAGATGATGCTAATAAATTACTGATACACAAAGCTTGTAAATATGCTGCAGTTGGGATTAGAGCAAGAAGAGGTGGCTCCAATGACACAACCTTGAATTTAAATTAATGTAGCTTGACTTGTTGAAATGGATCAGGAAACACTGTAAACCCCATCACTCGTGTTAAAACATCTGTGTTTCATTATTATGTGAAAAAAACAGTTCTCATAGAACAGGCTTAGGCAAAGCATTACTTGCATTTTGAGCATATGTGCATACATGTGCAGGTGCAGCAAAGTGATATGTTTTATAGGCTTGGTAGACACAATACCTAACAAAGCTTTTTGCTTTGTTACATGTTGGCCCAAATTGGGGATGGTAGAAGTTCAGATCACCAGTCAAATGTTCATGTTAGCACAGGAGCTATCCAGGTCCAGGATCATCTTCTAAAGAAAGTTCATCAGAGGTACTTTGAACTGGAAATCTTTGGGTTGAAGAAGTTGAGTTTCTAGCTTTTAGATGGTTGCTCAGTGACTGTCACTATTTTTACCAGTTTTTACCAGAGTGGTGCAAAGGGAGGATTGTTGAACTGAACCAGTCATAAAATTTTGAGGAATTGTGGTGTGAAATGCATTGTAGGAGAGTTGACAGTGGTGGAATGATGAAATTCCTTCTCTGGGAGAGGATTCAAGAGTAAATGGAACTATATTTCCTGTGGTTTAGATTTGTTTTTCTGTTGTATCACTTTGTTCTGGCATAGGCATTTGGGGCTAAGATAACTGTTTTGGAGAGTGCTGAAAGAGCACAGACCCCAGCTGCTGTCTTCTCCTAGAAAATGTGAAACTTTTGAAATCAATCTTCACTGTCTTAATCTTTCTGCCTTTTCAGTTCCTCTGTTTATATAAACAGATTTCCTTTAAAGCAAAGGGTTGCAGTGCTGACAGTAAAAATGGGGGAGCTCCATTTGTGTCTGAGTAATCTGCTGCCTTTGAATCTTGGGATAGCTAGAATTACTATGAAAAACTGGCTTAGCAACCATAGTCTTGCCAATCCGGTTAGGAAAAACTCCCATGCTTAGAGTGGGTACAGTGAAATAGGATTTCTCAGGCAGAGTTGGTTTTGTCCAATACTGGTTTCTTTATTTTGGAGATGAGAAGGAAGATATTTGAATAACAGATTTGTGAAACAAAGATATATGGGAGAGAGAATGGAGCTTTTATGGGTGTCAGTCCTTCAGCTTTACTGAAATTTGTTATATGGTGTTTAAATAAGGGAGTCTATTGTGGAAAATTGTAGGGAAGTTAGTATAAAGGACAAGGGAAACCCAATTTCTACTTCAGTTGTTTCTGTGAGGATGTTATAGTACAAAACACATGTAGAAGTGTAAGATTACAGGAAATCAGAGATAAAGTTTTGTTCCTTTGAGATACCATCAGTTAGCACAGTATAACCACACACTGTGTTTTGATACAGTGTTTCTGACAACATCTACCAGTTTCCTTATACATTTATTATATAGTTTACGCCAAAAAGCCAGAGCTTATCACCATGGCGTTGTGCTGTTAACCATGCTGACAGTGCAGAGCCAAGGGTTTCTATTCCATATTTCTTAGTAGTTGTCTACAAAATTCAAATCCAGTTATGCATGCAGACCCTTGAAAGGTTGAGATACAGCTGCACACAGTTGTTTGTGGTGTGATCACTGCATCAGTTGGACAGCCTTCACTTCTGAATATCTTTTTAGAAGTCAGGCTCTTGGTGTGGCACTTGAAGAAAATACTTGTGTTATTATTCTCCAGGGTGAAATATTCTTCCTGTATTATGGGCAAGTGTGTAATTTTTGATTTGTCTTATATATGTAAAGTGCTTTAGAGTTCTGGGACCTTTTTTTCTGGAAAAAATTTAGTAACAGTTACGGTAATGGTTACAGATTTTTATCTCTGTGTACTAGATATGTATGGAAACATATTTAATCATATGATGCAGAATTTTGTGATGGCTGAACCTGCTTTCTGGCAGTAGTGGGTTGACTCTGGCTGGATTCCAGGCAGCCACCAAAGTAGCTCTCCCTCTCCTGTGCACAGGAGAGGAGTGGGGAGAGAAAATAGAGCAAAATGGTCATGAAAAAAGGACCAGGAGACACCCTCACCAAATGTCATTTGGGAAACACAGGCTTGAATCAGAGTTATTGAATGAATTATTGCTAACACAATGGGAGCAAGATAATGAGATGTAAAATAAGACCTAAAACACCTTCACCCCTTGCCAGCTCTAACTTTTCCCGCTGCTGCAAAGGGGGGTAGGAATGTTTGTCATTGTCAGTTCTTCAGGTGCTGTCCTGCCACTGCTCAGGAAGAGGAGTTGGAATCCTTCCCCTGCTCCAGTGTGGGTCCCTCCCACAGGAGACAGTTTGACATGAACTTCTCCAGTGTGAGTCCATCCCATGGGCAACAATTCTTCACTAACTGCTGCAACGTGTATCACACTTCCATGGGGTGCAGTCCTCAAAGGACAGGCTGCTCTAGCATGGGCTCCCCTCTCCACATGCCTCCCATAGGTTCACAGCCTCTCTCAGGCATCCCCTGCTCTGTTGTGGGCGCCTCCAGGGGCTGCAGGTGCATCTCTGCAACCCTGGTGCCTTCCATGGGCTGCAGGGGAATTTCAGCTCTGGCACCTGGAACAGCTCCTGCCCCTCTTTCTCCACTGCCCTTTGTGTCTGCAGAGTTGTTCCTTTCACTTGTTCTCGCCCCTGCTCTTCTGTGGCAATTAAAAGTGGGTAACAACCACATTTTTTTCTTAAATCAGTTATACCAGAGGCATTACCATTCCTAGCTCAGCCTTGACCAGCAACATGTCCATCTTCAGAGCTGCCAAAGGGTATCTCTGCCATACACAAAGGAAGCTTGTGACAGCTTCTGGCGGAAGCACCCCCTGCTACCAAAACCTCGTGACACCAACCCCATAGAGTGACTTTTCCCTATTCTTTGTTTTTTAGGCGGCAGACGGTAACAAGCACTCCTTGCTGGATTGAGCTTCACCTGAACGGGCCTCTACAGTGGCTGGACAAAGTATTGACTCAGATGGGCTCCCCTTCAGTTCGCTGCTCCAGCATGTCCTAAAACTCTCCTCTGTCACCAGTGGGCTAAAAATCGAGTCCAGTCAACAGACTTAATATAACAGCTCGTCTGTCGTAGTATTTGTGTGTGGTCCCAATGAACTGTTTACTATCTGAAAAGGTTTTTTAAAAAGGAAAAAAAAAAAAAAAAAGAAAAGAAAAAAAAAAGAAAAGAAAAAACAGCACTTGAGGTCTCATCAGTTAAAGCACCTTGTGGATTCTGTTTCCTATACTCTGATACTAGATGAAAATTTAGTGTATAGAAAAGCCTTCTTCAGAAAGAAGGGACAGTGCTAAAGACTCTTTAATGGTGTTTTTTATTGGGTATATAATTGAGTGTCCTAATGGTTATCAATAACATGAATAGCTAAGTATATATACAGATAATGTATCATGATCTCAAATATCACAGTATTGTGCTGTTCTACATTTTAGTTCCCATGAATAGTAATTTTGGTTTTTTGGTTGGGGCAAGTATCTCAAGAAATTCCAAGACTTTGCTCCCTTATTCTTTTATATTTTTTTAATATAAACAGGTTTTCAAGTTGTCCTAAACATAAAAAGAGTTTCCTTATAGAAAAGCTGAATTTTTTGCTGCGTTCTTAAAGAGAAAGTCCCTCCTTAGGAAGGGAAAGAAATGTCTTGAGATTCATCTGTGAAGTCTTAAGACACTTTATATACTTAATGGGGCCTAAAATGAATTCATATTATAAATTCTGAGTGTCCATCACACTAGCAGCCTACTTTTTGATACCCATTTGAGTTGATGCATCTGTTGCCAGCAGTATTGCTGGCAGTGGTGTAATTTGGGACTTTTTTGTACCTTGGATCATTTGAAATGAGTGATTTTTTTTCTCATGGACTGAGAATTTACCATGGCTTTGGATATTGGAATAAGTGCACAAGGTTATTGGCTTACCCCTTATATCTGTATTTTTTTTTCATTTAATAAGTCTTACCCCTTATCATCTGTATTTTTTTCATTTTTTTCATATGTCACTGAAAAGAATGGGGTTTAGTTTTTGGAGCTGTATACCTTGAAAAATTATTTCCTGGGGTAAGCTAGACTCTTTGTTTAGGTTTTAAATAGATGCAGCTTCTTAACATATTTCAGTAACAGAATTTAAATTCCTTATCTGAGTTGCTTTTATAGTTTACTTACACACCAGATCATGCGCATTCATTATGTCATAATGGGCCTTGTTATTAAAAGTAGTTGCTTCTGCAAAACCTCTAGAATAGTGGTTGCTGAGGTATGACCAGCGAAGGAGGACTTCCAGGTTCTTCATGACAGTGCATGTTATTGTGAACCCTTGGACACTACAGCTGCACCATATTAAAAATATTCTGAAATATATTCTACAAATAAGTCTGGGTTGGGGCTGGGTTGGGAAACTGTATAGAAGGGTTATTCTGACTTGAAAAATACACATCTTACTAACAATCTTGTGATCTAGCTGTCTGTCATTCTTTTGTTATTGTGGCAGTAGCAGGATTGCCTTTGTCTGTTTTTTTCCATTGTTTCATCATTTACACTAGTTCTGTACTTTGTAAGTACAGCTAGTGATAACTTAGCTTTGAGAACAAAAATGTGGCCAGTGTTACAGCTTTTAATCACTTGACTGAATTGATGATAGTGATGGATATTTTTATGCCATAATGACTAGGGCATAGAAGCAATACCAAAAATCAAGCCTTGAGAAAATGGGCCAGACACCTTTCAAAAATTGGCAAAGCAGTTACCAGTTTGTGCTAGTTTTACCAGTAGACTAATGTATTGGTAGAACTTGTGGACCTAAGAAATAAGCTTCATGCGTGTTGCATTTGCCTAATATGTGAATACACTAATAAAAGTTTTAATTCTCAAAATGGCCGTTTGTTCTTTTTTAATTAATTGCTGTCCATATTTTTTCATTGAAGGTTAGGAGTTACCCTTATCCACCCAGTTAAATGGTACAAGTGTCCTGCATGTGGTGGGTGGAAAGGCAGAGTTTAGATCCTAATACCTAATGCCACTTTCCATGCAGCTGTTGTGGAGGTTCAGGATCTGTGTGTATTTGGTGGTACAGACTCCTACTCTTGATGGAGTTTATTAAAGCAGTTGTTTTTTCCCTGCCACAATCAAATTGCAGCCTGCTATCTCAGGTGTTTACTTTCACCTGTGAGACAGATAAGATCAACTTGTCTGGGTCAGACTCACTTTTTTGAGCAGGTTGCAACTTAAATCAGTCAGGTGGCCTAACGCTGTGGTCTCTGTGCTGTGGATTTCTGAATGTGCCTTTCACCTGTGGCAGTGTTAGTTGCTTTGCCTTGAACACTGAACTTGAACCTTGATTCTGCCTCTTCTCAGGGTGGGCCCTTCCAAGGAGAGTGCCAGGGCCCTGCAGACACTGCCTGTGGTGCTGCTGCCTGGGTGCAGGACCTTTCTGGTCTGTGTTGAAGTCACTGTTTTTGACTACTGCTGGTACCACTCAAATGTTCTCATGCCATTGCTGTTCCAGCCAGAGCTTAGAGGCACAAGGGAGCTTATCTGTGTTTGTAATGTTCACTTGTCTGTATTTCATTTCAGTGCCTTTGGCAGTTCTTGACTAACTTTAACCTACCCCTATTTCTTAATCCAGTGCCTTTCTGACACTGCTGTTCTGCTCTTCTTCAAATTCATGCAGATGACTGCAGCATCTCAATGCAGAATGCCTGCGGTACATAAAGAATGTGACTTCCTCCCTCTCTTATGCCAGTCAAAGTACTGATGTCCAAAACACAAATAAAACGTGATTTTTTTTCTTCAGTTAGGCTATTTTGCAAAATAAAACACCTAGCAAATAGGGAGTAGTCAAGTGGAGATGTTTTCAGTAAAGTATGGGGAGCCAGCTGCTTACATGTATCACAGTGCTAAAAAAACTGACAACAAATTTTGTGTAGCATTGACTTTAATTCCATGAGCGGGGTTCTGATCTCTCTTGTACTAGCCCTGCCTGAGCCTTGATTTTCATAGTACTGCCAAAGCCATGTAATCCAACACCAGGTGGTTAATGTAAACATCCAAACCTAAAAATGATTTTTGAGTTGCCTTTTGGCAGCTTGGAGGCACAGAGTTGACTTTTTGGAACCCTTCCTCCAAAGAAAAACCTAATTTCATTTATAAGTTGTCTCAGGGCTGAGGCTTTGAGAACCATGTCAAATGCCTGGATTTTTGCAGCTTTAAGCTGTGAGAATTGATAGTAGAGTGTCATCATCTCTGCATGTTTCCCCCTTCTTTTTGCACATGGCTCCTTTTTAGGTGGCAAGGTCCCTGCAATAGGCATTCCCTACTCATATTTCAGCATTTTGTGTGGAATACTTTGATTTCAGGTGGTGTTACACAAATCTGGAACACCATGAGAGCTGTGGTGTTCTCTTGTTTTTCTTCAGGACTTTGTGTTTAACCAGATCATAACCTCCTTGAGACCAGTTGCAGGCAGGGAGAGTAAATAATTTAACTTCAGACTCCATATAAAATTGACAGGGAGAGGTAAAACTGAATTTGGCTGTCAGGTAGCATAGCCTGTTGGCAGAGGAATCTGATTTATGTGCATAATGTAAATATAAAAGTCTGCCTTAAGAGGTTCTCTGGTGCTATCAAAGTGGTGAGCTAAGATATTTAAGAATAAAAGGTTTAAACTAATTAACACACTGCTAGAAATCACAACTACTATACTTCATCAAGCTCTTTGTTTCCATGTGTCCAACATTTTTCATGTTGAAGTGGGAGGGTGTGAAATTTGGGGGTTTGATAATCATCTGCAGCTCTGAATAGCTGGCACAATGAACTGTTTTGTTTTAGCCTTGAAACTTGTCACACTTCGTTGTGGTTACACTTTTGGGGGTTTTTTTAGCATTGCAAGCTGAAATTTTACTGCAGCTGGGTTTTGAGTTAAAATATTGTGAAATACAGGATTCACTACACTCCACCCACACAGTGTTTTACTTGAGTATGAAGCACTGTTCTTTTTACCAAAACAAGTTTGGCTAACCTAATTTTGGGGATGCTGAAGTTCCAGTGCTGGCTCTAAAGCATCAGTGAGGTATTGTCTTTGTTAAAAAAAAATTATAAAAATAGTTTTATAATGAAAAATAACACACCAGCTGCATTAGCAACCACTTCTGGAAGGAAGAGAGGAAGTTCCACCAAAGTGAAATCCTGTGATCCCCCTGTCGCGCCAGCAATAGAAGCAGGTTCTGCCCCCATGTGTCTCAATGGGATTAATGTGCACTGCACACCAATGTTGACCAAAGCTTTGTATTCTTGTGGTTCTGATGTGCCAGGCCAACGAATCCACACAGATGAGAAAACAAGGTTTTCCCTAGCCTCTACCTGGCTAGAGGCAAGACCCCTCTAAGCCTGGTGATCCTTCTTTCCCTGGGCATATGTCTTGGAGGTTCCTTCAAGGGGATCAGTCATGTCATCATCATCATACCTGGCAGTTTGGCTGTGGGCCACTGGAGCTGCTTTCCTTTTGGTGGAACTCCCTCTCTGAGCCCTGTCTTCCTTCAATTCACCCACCCGTTGTGCCAGAGCAGCAGTAGGTTTTCCATCCCATCTCCTCATGTTTTCTCCACAATCCTGCAGGAAGAACCACAGCTCAGCTCGTGGGGTGTACCTTCTCTCTCCATCTGGGGAACCTCTGATCTGTACTGCTGAGATTTGGAGGAGAACTTCTTTCATCTCCTTCCTGAGTTTCTTGTGATTCTCCTCTATCTTGACCTCTAACTTCTGCAGACGTGTTTCCACTGCTGCGATCCTGGCATGTGTTGGGCCATGAACAGCGTCTGCATATGCTCAGAGCTTCTTCGCCATATCCAGCACAGTCTCATCCCTCTCATCCCACTTCATTATGGCTAAGGCAGAGGCATATTCATGTGGCCCAAGCTGTACAAGTTTTCGCCACATCACAGACGTGCATGGTACCAAGTCTGGGTTCCTAGTTGTTACGTCATCTGAGAAGACAATCTCTGCCGCTGCCATTTCTCTCAAGCGTTGGATCCCTTGCTCTATGGTCTTCCACTGGGTCTGCTGCATATAAAGATCATCTGCACACAGGTATCTGTGCTACACTTCCCAGGACCTGTGCCCAGAGGCTGTGAGGGTTAGCCCCCCTCATCATTCCTTGGTCGATGACAGGATCATGTGACAGGGATCCCAAATGCCTGGCTTCAGTGCCATCCAGAATTGTGGCCTCACCTGCAGCATCCCAGAGACAGATTAACTAACTAATTACAGATTCATGAAGTTGTCGAGTGTAATCCCTTTTTAGGCCACAAAGGTCCTTCAGGGAAAAGGACTCAATAGTGACTTCTGATTTTGAGTCAGTTGGTGGCCTTGAGATTCCTACCCCCGCATCATCATCATCATCATCATCCACTGGGTGATTGGTTTTGGTTTTGTGTTTCATGCCTCTTGTGATAGGAGCAACAGTCACTAGTTTAGGCTCACTGTCTGGTTTAGCTGCTGGCTTAGGTCACTGTCTGATTTACCAACAGCCTGAGTGACTGGGGTGTTGGCTTCAGCTGGAGTAACTGGGGTAGCTGCTGCATTATCTCCCTGCCCCCTGCCTCTCTCTGCTGCCCTACAATATCTGGCAGTGTGTGATAAGTATAGGCCAGGGCCCAGCTTATTGCAATGAGCTTTTTCTCCTTAAAGTCATCATGGCAGTTCTCTTCCAGATATTGCCCCACCTCCTCTGGGTTCTAAATTTGTTCTCAGGCTATTGGATCAGAAAATTCCTTCAGGGTCTGGCCCATTCTCTCCTGTTCTCCACAACACTCAGAATTTTCCATGATTAGGGTCCACGCTTGGGTCAGGGGTCTCATCAGCCCCTCTGGACATCCCAGCTTTCATTCTAGACCAGCTGCAAACTATATAGAGGAAGCCTACCAGATGAAATACCAGAAGGGTGGTATCCTTGGCATCCAGGGGAAACTGAACATTCTTAAAAAGTGTCATTAACAGATTTAAAGGAAAAGAAGGAAAGGAAAGACTGGGAAGTGTCACCCCCTTCTCCTCCTCTAACAAACTGGGTGTAATTACGAATAAACCCCCAAAACATGCTACTGGAACTAAGACACAGGGTACAAAGAAACCATAAACACTCATATTTCTAACAAACCCCAGTACCTTTGTTAAGTCCTTATAAATCATTATCACCACACCGAGGGTGAAATAGCAAGCTGAATCCATGCCCCTCTATGTGCCAGGGACAATATTGGAGCTATCTGTGGGTAGGAAAATAAGCCTAGGGACCAGAAAGGTATTAACACCTCAAACAGGCCCAGGGGCCACAGAAACATCGAGGCCTCCACCCAGAGACAGTATAAACTCAAACAACATGGTGGGTACTGAGTGCTTAATTCCAAGACAAAGTAAGTGAAACCAAAATGCAATCAGTTCAGGTTTTTTCCACTTTTTTGAGCTCCATGTTGGGTGCCAAATATTTGTCTTGATTTGGGATAGATTTGGGAGGCAACTTCTCAAAGGGGTCTCCTCTAAAAAAACGGATTCCAGCAGCCCCTCCACCAACCAGTTCGGGAGGAAAATCTCCTTGGAGAAAAGCGGAAAAAACCTGTTTATTTTACAAGCAAAGTACTCGCAAACATTAAAAAAAAAACAAAAGAACCAAAAAAACTCCAAAAACAAAACAAAAAAGCAGTGAAACCTCCTGTTGCGCTGAAGAGATGGCAAATTCAGGGAGTCCTGTGGGTGTGGCTCACTCTCTCCAGGCTTCAGCCTGGCATCCAGGCTTGGTGTCCAGCTTTGGGGGGAGGGCCTGGGCGATTGTCCTGGTGTCCCAGACCAGAGGAAAACTGAACAGTTCCAGAGAGGGAAAAACCCCACAGTCCTGGGAAAACTTTTCTTGCCTTGGCTAATGAGGAAAACCAGCGAAAGAAGCAAAGAAAAACTCTTGGTCTGTCGCTTGCTGTGCACTGCTGTGAGCTCAGAGAGAACTGAACTCTTACCTCTGTGTTTTGAATACAAGTATTAAAAATATTTCACCGCTCCCCCTGCCCCTCTACCCCTCTGTCTCTCTCTCTGGGCCTAGCTTAAAGCTCCAGGACCATTTCTGGGCACACAGCAGATCAGGGGATACACTGCATGATAAATTCACTCCAGGGTGCCTGCTCAGGGATTTAATTTGCAGCTGGTCTGAAGCTTTATCACTACTGAGAAAATATGAATGATATGTGTTTTTCCTGACCATTTAAGCTTGGTGAGTGAATAACCATAATAAAGAAGGCTTTTTAAAAAACTCTTCAGTTATGTTGGTCCTCTTTTCCATCTCTCTTGGGTCAAAAGTTGTCTGAGTAAGGCTGACATCTCTTCTCTTGGGAAAGCAGTGTGTGGAGCAAGGTTCTCGTCCTGCATTGTCCCAGCTACAAGAACTAGAACCAAGGTTTCAAAGCTGAGAGCGGTCTTTGATGTTGCATTAGCTGTTGTTTCATTAATTGTAATCAGGATTAAATCTAGTTGGCTGGCAGAAGAAAAATGAATGACAATGGATATGTAGAGGTGTCAGACCTCAGTGCTCTTGATCCTTCTGCCCCATGTAAAAGATCTGGTCAGAATGGATTTGATAAAGCCCAGTTGCTTGTCCTGTTTCTTTTGGAATAGGATCCCAAGTGTCTATGGGCACAGACATTCTGTCCATAGTGTTTTCCCAGCAGGGGAAGGTGAAACAAAGCAAGCTTCTGACACTCTTGATTTTTCTGTTAGCAGCAGCATTTTTGCTCTATTTGCTTGCCTAAAACTATAGCAAGGTATCATAAAAAATTTATGCCTCACGAATTAATTGAGCTTATGAGCAATGCGTACCTGAGGCTGCAAATTCAGCTTGATTTTAACACTTACTCTGCTTTAAAGTCTAGTTTTCTTGCCGTTTCATTTTGAAGTAAAATTCCAAGAGCAGCTGTTGCGCACTTCGTGTGGAGGATTATTAAACCTAGTTGCAGTTGATCTTTGGGTAGACTTGGATGCTCTCCATACGTTCGTATTTAATCTTGGAGAAGAGTTGTTTAGAAGATGGTCACCTTTGATCAAGGAGTAACTACACAGAGAGACCAGACTCTCAAACATGCACCCAATTTCTGGAGGAAGCTGGAGTGGAGGCAGGTCAAGGTGTAGAGCCAAGTCCTGGACCAGGGAATTGCAGACTCCCCCAGTTACCTGCCACACACTCAGAACTCTTCAGAGAGACCAAACAGTTGGACAGATACACTGGAGTTGTCTAGATGCATTGATTGCTTTGAAATTACACCAATGCATAATGAATTTAGAAAGACTTCAGAAGACCTGTCTCTTCTGTTTGTGTCGCATGTCCTTGGTAGGTGGATCTGCAGAATTCACCAAGTGACACTGAGAAAAATGTGTGTGTGTGAGAGAGCTGGTGAGATTCACGTGGGGTTACTCAGCATGGATTCCCCAGGGCTTTCACACCTGTCTGTTGGTGTATTTCTTTTTCCCCTGTGGGATCACTGGTGGAGTCTTTGGTTAAAAACAAAACCCCTCAGGAAGCAGAGGGGCAGGACTTGATCTCAGTGAAGCTCTGGGAAGGATCATACTGATCTTGCTGAGAAGAGGTTTGTGAGCTGCAGGAGGAGCTCTCTACTGGGTTACAGCATGAGAAGGACAGTGTGCTATCACAGTGTTGATTCAGGTACAGGCCCAAGTGAAATTTCTAATGGGCCTTAGCCAAGGTGCTCACTAATAAAATTAGTTGTGCTTGTGCTGTGCTTCCTCGTGTTTGGTGCCAAAGTTGGCAAAGGCACAGGGAGCCTGTAATACTCAATACCCAGGCTGCTTCCTGATAGTGGAAAAAGAGCTTTTGTCTTATGTTTTTGTCAGTGGTCTGATGAATCGCATTAAGTTTGGTAGAGGAGGTCCTGGAAGAAAAAAAAAAAAAAATTGTGGTGAGGAACAAATGAAAATATCTCTTGGATGAAGAGCTGCAAGGCACCTGAGGAGCTCAGCAGCCTGGCAGGACTGTCAGGCACTGAGGCAGTCTGTGGATTGGGATGCACTGTGGTCAATCTGGATGGTGTCTGCCTGCAGACTGGACATTCCTAACAGGATCCTGGTTTGCACAGGAGATGCATCTCCATCACGGAAGTGTACGTTCATAACCCAGCATGTCTTTTCATACTTAGGCCTGGAAAATGATAACATTAATTTAGAAACAGTAATCTCCTTCTAGACAAGTACACTTATCTTTTCTTCTACAGCTTCAGAAGTCTGAGAGTCCAATGGGAAGAAAAACCACAGCAATTAGCAACGGTGCTGTTAGTACTGATGGGAGGGAAAATGTCTTCATAATGTATGCAGACTTTGAGGTTTGTGCAGCATATGAAATTAAAATGGGCAAAGAGCCAGGGCTGAGAAATACAAAGGTTTAGTAACACAGGAAAGTGGTGGAGCTGAAAAAGAGAATGAGAGGGTGGCTGCTGCTCAGCTTCAGCAGTGATACGTGGTCACAAAGGCACCCCAGGCAGCTATCTGAACGCTCGTGATATGCATCTGCCTAAAGTTAAAGATCATAAAACTTATTTTCCTTTTGTTACTGCACTGGAGGAGGTGTTGGAGCCCAGAAGCAGGTTTAATGGAAGTGGGGCTGAGGAGCACAAATGCAATTTTGCATCTCTGGTTGCCAAAGCTGAGGCTCAGCATAGTCTCTTCTGGAGCAGCTTTGAGTTCAAGACAGAGGAACCAACGGGACTTGTTCTGTCTCCTGGTGGTTACCTGACCATGAGGATGAGCAATCCCGTAAATAATATTGATAAATAGCCCACAACCTCTGTGGGAAGAGGTTTGCTGTAATATCTGCATGAATTTTTATTCTGAAGACATTTTTTGCTTTTTCTTTAGTGCTGGGACAGTTCTTGGGAGTGTTCAAGTGCTCCTTGGCAAATAGTACATCTCATCTTGTAGCATGAACGTGTTTTGTGATGGGGCTTTGGGAGGGAAGGCTTTGTTTTTGAGGAATTCAGAAGAGAGTCTGACTTACTGAAAGTCTGCAAGACTTTTTTGTCTCCTGATTCTATGGGTAAAACACTTAAATCCAAAGTTAGTGGAGTTTTGCGTGACAGCAGCCACGCTTGTAAAATGTGGAGAAAATGCTATGCTCTTCTGAGGCCCTGAGGAAGAATATTAAAGAGGAAATTTTTCAGAATACTTATTTGCTAATAGCAGGAAGTCCTATTAAAAAGGGGGAAGAAAAAAACAGCTTCAAAGTTTTCTGCTTTAAAAGAGGGTGGGGGAAGTGGGAATGGAATTAGCGTGCAAGTAACAGTCTAAATATTTTAATTGTATTTGGATTGCACTGGGTTGAAACTTGCCTGCCTGATGGACCAAAGCCTTGATGAAGTGAAACTTGAAAAGACTTAATTTCAAGCATAGGACGCTTTGTCATAAATGTGCATTATATTTTTAGCTTGCTGTGTCAACAGACACCCTGGCTCTTGTAGTTTCACTTGGCTGACAACAGCAGTGTGACAAAGGTGTTCTCTCTCCACTGGAGACACTTGGAAACAGGTCAGCCATCGGCTGAATTATTGATTTTGTGTGATGTAAGAAACTAACTAGGTGCCTCTGGGAAGGCAGTTCTGATCTCTGTACCATCCCAAGGACACAAACTCAAGGTGGGTATTCCCATTTCCCATGTGCCCATTCACACATACCCTCTTGGACCTCACTTCTGATCATCTTGTTGAGGGTCTAACTTCTGATCATCTTGAACACTTCTGATCATCTTGAAGGGGGTCTAACAGCAGTTTGCTGCAGTAATGCCATAATTAAATGATAATGATCATAATTTGGGTGTTCTCTCTGAGCTCCACCCCCTCCCCATGAGTTTGCCCAAGGGGACCCTTGGGAGCCGAAACCCTTGAGCTCATTGAAAGGATGACTGTAGAATTTTGGGATCTGTTTGTGCCCAGTGCTTCCCCCAGGCATGCTCTGAGGGCTGAGATGCTTGTGTGAGCAGAAAGAACGATTTATCCTGACTTTGGGGTGATGAGCAGAGCTTTGGGAAGTTGGGATAAGGAGAGATTCCCCTAGTCTGTCCCCAGTCCCTGGGTCTGGTGCTGTCAGGTCTGGGCAGGTTTAGAGGAACGAATGTCCTGTTAATTAGCACTGCAGCAGGTGGCACTGGTCATGGCAATGGATAACGATGGGCCTGTTGTGTCTGACTGCTTGTCTAACAAAAAATAAAGGCAGATTAAGTTCTAGCTGTGGCCTAAGGAGCTCCAGTGGCCTTGCAGAGGGTGCTACTAGCCTAAATTTGCCATGACCCTGTCAAAATCCGGCTCCATGGGTTAGCCAGCATTTGAAAAGCATTTATATTTCTTTGATATTAGGCCAAATCACTGAAAGTCATCTAATTAATGAAAAAGTCATCTAGTTAAGGAAGTGATTAAAAACTATGGAGGAGCAAGGGGGTAATTTGTGGAATTCCTCCCATGGCATGGGGTGTTTGAGTGGCAGATCCAGTTCAACCCAAAATTCATGTATAGGCTGCTAACACTGGTGTACCTGCATCCATGGAGCTCTGTTTGTAAGATTTCTCCTCAGCTGCGATTGAGCCAATTCTGAAACTGATGATTTCACAGATGTGCCTTTTGAGGTTTACAGCAGGTGTTCCCCCCATTTTAGATTCTCTACTGCCCTGTGCTCTGTCTGGCTTTTGTGCAACCTTGCCTTTCACTGAGTAGTATGGGATTTTTTTTTTATTTTGTCTTCCTGTTTTCCACGTGGTCAAGAAAATGTCAGCTCCGTGACAAGCCAGGTCCCTTAGAGCGTCCTCCTTACAGAAAAGAACTGATTGAGTGTGCTGATTAAAAATGAAATACTCATACCGAACATGATCGAGGTAATACCATAACTTCAGCAGTTCAGGAAAAGAGATCTCTTTTCTCAGCCTCGCTCCCTTAAAAGGTGTTTGTAGGAGATGTTTCACCCACAAGAGGCATCAGATTCTCTCCACAAGGGTGTCAGACCTCCACAGCCATGGGAGGGAAAGTGATCTGCTAAAGTTTGTGTGGAGGAGAGCCTGGGGAGGCAGACTGAGAGGGGCAGTGTCTGTGTACAGAGGGAAAGCAGATGAGACCTGTCAGTGGGTAGTGTTTTATCCCCTGTTTTGCTGGAGTCCTCAGGTACCTCTCACCTGTGTCAGCCCTGCGTGCTCTCAAATAAGGTTAAACTCCCGGGGAGTTTCTCTGTTGCCATTACCCCGGGATGCAGCTGCAGCAGCAGCATTTAAACCCACGTCTTCCTGCCTCCCAGCCTCAGGCTGGTTTCACAAGCCACAGCATTTTTCTGAGAGGGCACCACCGTTGGCAGCCCATAGCTCTGAGTCATGCCAACCTTGAAGTGACTTTGGTACGGCTAGAGGGTTTTTTTGCTTCGTGTCCCTGTTCTCTTGGCTTGTTTGGTTTGAGCCCAGTGAGACCCACCAGGGTGTCCCTCTTGTCCTGGGTTAATGAGGCACTGGTGGAGATGGTCTGAATGTAACCAAGAGGGGGATTGGCTTTCTGAGCAGGTGAAATGGGAAAGTGTCTTCTTCAAAGAGGCGAAATAATGAGAAACGGGTGTTGGTGTTTATGAAACGGGTTGTACAGCAGCTGATCCACTCTTTTTGTTCCAGGTAGTCTTGGAATTGCAGAGGTGACACCACTACAAGCCACCCTTACTTAAGGGGAGGCTAAAGCTGCTTTGCACAAGGCCTGAGGACCTTCACTGACCTTGATTCCTGATGTAAGAGAAGCTCATTTGACCTTGGGCACGAGCCCAACACGTGCTCCCAAAGAGAGCCAATAAAAAATCCGTGCTCTCCTCACCTCTCTGAGAAGATGAGTGAGGATGGACAGCATCCTCACACAGCAGGGTTTTAAATATAACCTGGTGGTTGTAACAGGGCAGAAGCTTGAGGCGACAAAAGCAAATTCTCATGCTGGCTTTCGTATTGTGTTGAGAATAACTCACTTCTTCAAAAATTGTTGCTCTTTAAAAAATGAAAAATAATGAAGGTTCCTTTGTAAAATGTTCTAAGATATTTAAAATATCAAGAAAACCTTTATTGAAGAGTGCTAGGTGAAAGTTTTCAGTTTACACAAGAGAAACAAACAAATATTTTTATATTTGGATTAAAAATAGAGGGGGGGGGGGAGCACCAAGCACTTTTGACAAGAGCTGAAATGTTTCATGGGGAAGTGTTGATTATGTGGGAGTGCTGAACAAAAGCAAAGCAGACAATTTGGTCCCTTGGCCATCATTCCAGACAGGCAGCCTCCCTGAGCTGATGTCACCCCATGTGTCTCCAGCTATTTCAAAATTAAATTTTTCTGACAAGACTTCTGCTGAATATTTCTCTCTTGAATCTTCCTTTCCCATATCACATGGAAATGATCTCTTTCCTCCCAGCGTGGGCATTCAATTCTGAAATTCCTGCAGCTGCGGTTGTTTGCACCACAGAAAGGCATTCCCGCAACTGCTGTATGAATTCAGGCTGCTTCCAAGCCCCCTGTCCTTACCTCCTCATAACAGGACTGTCTTGTCATACAAAAATTGTCTGTGCTATGTTGCTCTTTAGTTCTCCAACCTCATTTTTTTACCACTTGGGGAAGCAATCTTTTGATCTGTGTCACTAACATGTGACATCTTCTGACATCTTCCCCTCTCAAGATGGTTTGTCCAAAACTCCAGGTCTCACCAAGCCTAGGATGGCTAGAATTTGGGGGGGAAAAAAACCACCAACCCACAATTTTAAGACATCCTACAGTGATTGAATTTAATTTGGTGCAGCCTCAGGAAGGTGCCAACATTTGGTTGGAATTGTGTATTTCTGTGAGGAAATGGAGCTGGTTAGGGCACCTTGTGACTCTCTGGCGAGGCACTTGGCTTCCTCTTGGGCATGGTTTCGCCTCTGCTAACCCTGGTGCTGCAGCTGGCAGCTGGCAGCCCCGTGGTCAGACGGTGTCTGTCGCTCGTGGGCACAAATCCTTTGTTCCTCTCTCCAGGTTCCACCTGTGGGCTTTGCTCCAGGTGTTCCCAGCTGTGCTCTCTCTACTCTCCTGCCAGACGTTCCCACAACACCCTGGTCACTGTTCCTGCTGTGGCAGGACCATTTGGGTGGTTTTGATGAAAGCCAGGCTCTCCCTGGGTTAGTGTTAGCAAAGACCATCTTCTCTGGTTGGAGTAGCTCAGGCAGGAAACTGCAGTAGCCTTGGCATGGTCCTGGTAGACACAGAAATTTCACATTCCTGCCCTAAAGCTCTGGGCTGTTTTAAAAGGCATTCATGCAAAGCTTTCTGGTCTGTCAACCACAGTTTGCTATACCAAAAACTGTTACCTTTTCCTCTGTCAGGCAGTCCTGATTTCCCTGTGGGTTTGGGGTAAAGACAACAGGATTTCCTTGTCTCAGCAGCTCCCCTCCTGCTTGTCCTTGAGTGCTCTGGGAGATGAACTGAGTGGAGTTTTTGCTTTTTTGCCCACCAGGCAGGGGATTATTTTGAAGTTATTTCAAAGGCATTTGATGTGGGGTTAGCCCAGTGTAAATAAACCCAGCCTGCTTATTTCCCATGTGATCAGCAAAGGTGGATGCCTCTGCTTTTGAGTAGGTTCATGCCCAGGGTCCTTCTGAGGTGTTTTGGATTGCAGGGCCGAGTGCCCTGGAATCTCTCAGGGACAGACAGTGATAGCACCTGAGAGGATGGCTGGGGTTTTGTCAGGGGAGGGTTAGGCTGGACATCAGGGAAAAGGTTCTTCCCTGGGAATGGGCACGGCCCCAAAGCCGCCAGAGCTCCAGAGGTGTTTGGACACCGTTCCAGGGATGCCCAGGGTGGGATCGTTGGGATGTGTGTGCAGAGCCAGCAGCTGGACTGGGTGATCCTGGTGGGTCTCTTCCACCCCAGGATATTCTATGATCCTGTGATTTCTCAGCTTTGCTATTGCTTTGTGCGGTTCTGAAGCCACAAGGATGGCTTGATGATTCTGGCCAGTGAAGCAGTTTGGAGCCAGATTTCCATGTCTGTCCCTGTGTGCAGGGAGGGTCAGACAGGGCCCAGGCTCTGCTCTGGGACCAGCAATGGCACCAGAGCCACGGGCAGGGACTGAGCCCAGGGAGTTCCACCTGGACGTGAGGAGGAGCTTCTGCCCTGGGCAGTGACCGAGCACTGGATGGGTTTCCCAGGGAGGGTGTGGAGTTTCCCTCACTGGGTATATTCCAGAACCATCAGGATGCAATCCCATGCCCTGTGCTCTGGGTTGGCCCTGCTGGAGAAAGGAGGTGGGACCAGAACCCACTGTGCTCCCTTCCAGTCTGACCCACGCTGGGGGTCTGTGATTTATATTTCCCTCTTCATGTCTGCTAAAGACTGGTGTCCCTGAGATCTCTGTGGGATAATCCCTGACCTCCTGAGCCAGAGATTTGCCCATTTGCTTCATCCTGAGTCTAAAATTCTCTGCCTCACAGCTGGGATGTCCTACAGGTCTCCTGGTTTGCTCTCTCCTCTTCCCCTGCAGTACCAGAGGTCCGAGGCAATGACAGGGATTCTCCCAGGAGCAACTTTCCCTCTTCCTCTTACAGCTTCTGAGGATTTTAGGACTCCCAGTAGAACCAGCAGTTTGTGTTTCCCCTCTGGCTCTTTTAGGACCTCCTGTCCTGGTTGTGGCTTGGGAATATGTGTCCTTCCTTTTTTTCTTGGGCTGTCATGGGGGAATGGAGGGAACCAGACTCCTCATGGCTGACACAGCCCAGCTCTCAGGGACGGAGCATTCCTTCAGAGTCTTCTCCCTAAGCCTGTGTCAAATTCAGCCAGGAGATTGATCCTGTCATTTTCCACACCTCCTCCAAGCAGTCCCCTCCCTGAAGCATTGAGGGCACCAGCAGTGCTGGGCTGAGCAGCTCCATGGCTGAGTTTTGGCATGGAGAGCTGACCCTCTGCCCTTGGAATTAATGACATGTGGGAGCTGATGGGGATAGGTGGGGATGGGATCACCCATTGGTGAAAGGCAGCTGTGAAAAAATCCCTGGTTGGTGTTGCCACCTGCAAGTGTGGGGTCTGCTGGAGCTGGGTTTCTGTATCTGAAAGGAAAATTAAAGAGGCGTGATGGACCTTCATCCACCTGTGCACTGAGCTGTGGGCACAGGTCCAGGCTCTGCAGAAGGCATCTCACCCTTTCCATGTCTCCAGAAAAAAAGGAAATAGTGAAAATTATTTTGAATTGTGCAGCCAGTGGTCACTGCATACACTAGGAACTTAGGGAAATGATACACCAAAAAAACTCTAGGACAGGGATCTGGGTCATGTTTGGCTTTTCTATTCTGATTATAGCCAACTGTTCTTGGAATTTAAATCTCATTTTATGGGGAGAAAAATTTGTGGTAGCCCCAAGCCATGAAAATTCAGATTTCATTTTATTTTTTTAAGAAAAGAAAGCACAGAGCAGAAGTTGAAATGAAAAAGCTAATGAAACCCATATCCTACTGAGCACTTACACTGAAACTTTATAAACATGAAAGAAAATATTCTTAAGTAAGCTAATGCCCCTTGAATAAGGAGGACTATTTGAGATCCACTCTGGTAGGGTTTGGACTATGCTGTATTTCAGGCAGTAGGGAAAAACAATGAGATTTTTATGTAAAATAATATTTTTCATATATTTTACTTAAAGCAATTAGTTCCAGACTGATTTCTGAGTCACCACATCTGTTTTATAATATGCGTCATTTTTATACTAGCTGTAAGGATCTAGATTCCAAAATTTTTAGGGTTTTGGGTTTTATAGTTTGTTTGGTTTTTGTTTTTTTTTTTAATGTTAATGTAACAGGCAGGGCCTTCATTTCAAGTGGAAGGGTAAATATGTGAAGACTTCCCAGGAAATTTAATACACTGCTAACTTAAAAAACAAACAAACAAACAAGCAAACAAACAAACAAAAAGGATGAAACCTCAAAATGCAGATGGGCATTATCAATGTAACATTATGGATGGGGGGAAGCCATCAAACACTGGATAAGTGCTGGTTGGGAGAAAAAATTTTTAGAATTCCTGTCAGCTGGGATGAAGTTATGTGCCTGAGCCCCCGTGGCCTTGAGAAGCCACAGAGAGACAAACGTGAGGCAGAGAGCATCAAAACAGCCCGACTCCGACGGCGGGGAAAGTAAATTAAAGGAACAGGTTTGATGATAAACCTCCTGGAAAATACGAGGATATTAAAGCCGGCTGGATAATTAGCATAATTACATCACAGGGAATGCAAAGGAGATCATCTGAAGGGAGATTGTGCTGTGGGAGCTGGGCTCCGACTGGGAGTGCATGTTGAACGACAGACTAATGGAGTGCTCCGGGGAACAGAGCAGTAAAACCTTGTTATGAATTTGTTTATCAAGAATGCAGAGATGGGGAGGAACGGCGGTGGCACTTAGTTGGTTGAATTATTGCTTTTTTAACCTTGCTTTCTGCTGATAGTCCTTTGTCAGCACCTGGGCATCCTATTTGCTTTAGGGGCAGAGGGAAAAGCAGGAGCTGGAAGAGAGCCTTGGGGCCATGAGCACCCTGTGCACCTGCAAATCAGGTGACACTTTTTGTGGCTGCTTCTTTCTCTCTCTCTGTCCTGTTGCCATTGCCACGCTCTGCTTCTGGCTCTGCTGGTGCTTCAGGAACTGGATCTGGCTCCTGTACCAGTGGGGATTTGTTTTCATAGAATCACAGAGATATTTGGGTCATGGGAGGACCTAAAATTTCAACCAGTGCCACCCCCTGCCATGGGCAGGGACACCTTCCATTATCCCAGGTTACTCCAAGCCCCGGTGTCCAACCTGGCCTTGGGCACTTCCAGGGATGGAGCAGCCACAGCTGCTCTGGGCACCCTGTGCCAGCTCCTCTTTTCACCAAGGTGGGAAGAGGAGTGCTTCACAACTTAGAGATCATCAAAATCTACTGGGAAAAATTTAAGATACTTTCTTCAATGTCCTGTTTTCCTTCTCTGTGGGTTTTCTGAATAACTTGAGAGTGTCCCCTGTGGGTTTTTGATGAGGTGTAATTGTGCCCAGGCTCTTGTCAGTCCAGGCTCCCCCCTCCCCTGGCATCTTCAACCCACTCACCAATTAAGGTCATGTTCAACAGAGGGTTTATCTTGTCCAGTCCTCTAGGGCCACCTCAAGGAAGACCCATGCCTCTTCCCCTGCCCCAAGGTGAGCTTGATGTTTCTCTTCTTTTGGTCTGCCACTGGTGAGCCAGTAACTTCTGGCCAGCCAGGAGCCGGGCATTCAGCCTGGCATGGGAATGAGATCAGTGGGAAAATTCTCCCTGGTGGCTTCCCCAGCTGTGGAAGGGGTTGAAATGCAATGGAAGATCTGGGAATGAATCACCAGGGCTGGATGCTGGGAGGATAATAATGCATTAGCCTGGGGGGCTATGGGTGGGATTTCATATCCCACTGCAGCTAACACCAAGCATCTTGGCAGTGCCCTGGGTCTCATCAGGTTCAGGTTGGTGGGCTCCTCCATCAAACTGCTGAAGTTTTTCTGCACAAGCAGAAAATGTTCTGTCTGAATTTCAGTGCTGGGATCATACTCTGGGCTTTTGGTGGTGCTGCTGTGGCATGAAAAGTACTGATTTACACGTTTTAAATTAGCTACTGCTTTCTACAGGAGTGCAAAACAATTCCAAAATCCTTTATGAATGCTGAAGGTCCAAGCAATCTTTGCAATTCTACTCCACTCTGGTGAGGCCCCATATGGAGTTCTGCATCCAGCTCTGAGGCTGCTGGACCAAGTCCAGAGGAGACCATGGAGATGCTGCCAGGGCTGGCACCTCTGCTATGGAGACAGGCTGGGAGAACTGGGGCTGTTCTCCTGGAGAAGGGTCTGGGGACTCCTTATTGCAGACTTTCAGTACCTAAAATGGGGGTTTGGAAGAATCTTGGACACAGATTTATTTTAGCAGGGCCTGGTGTGACAGAGCAAGGGGGGCTTTAAACTGAAGGAGTGTCAGTTTTGAGTACATGTAAGGAATAATTTTTATATGCTGAGAGTGCTGAGACTCTGGCACAGGCTGCCCAGAGCTGTGGCTGCTCCTGGATCCCTGGAAGTGTCCAAGGTGAGGTTGGATGAGGCTTGCAGCTGCCTGGGACAGTGGAAGGTGTCCCTGCCCATGGCAGGGGGTGGGACTGGATGAGTTTCAAGGTCCCTTCCAACCCAAACCATTCTTGGATTCTATTTCATGATTCTAAATCATGTGGCATGCTGAGAGGAAGATGCATTGTGATATCAGATAGGAGCAGTTCTTGTCTGGGAAACTTCTTGCTGCTTAGTGGGAAATTAAAATGTGCATTTCTTTTCCTTCTCTGCCAGCAGCTCCACTTCCAGATCATTTAGCACCAGAAGATCTTCCAAACACTCTGGTTCCCTGCTGAACATGGATCCTGCCCTGTGTTTTCTTTGGCATCTTTGCTGGAGACTGCCAGGTCCTGAAAAAACCACATGTGCAGGACACCTTCTGGTGCTGGTGTAATGCCAAGGTGGGTGCTAGTGCTGGATCCTGACGCTGCCTAAAGCCTTCCCTGCCCTGGGGTGGGAATTGCACGGGAGGTGCCGGGTGAGGGGAGCAACAAAAGACGCTGCTCTCCCAGGTGGGGGGAGATCCAGAACGCAAAATGAAGAGAGCAGAACAAGACCTAAAAACGAATTGTTGAGTCTTGGCAGCCTTCTGTGGTGTCCAAAACCAGCTTGTTCCTGGGAGGGGGGGAAATCATCAGGGATCTCTCCGTGTCTTCAGGCTCCGTGGCTTTGCCCGTGTGACCGAAGGCCAGGCACTCAGCTGCCCGTGGGCAGGATGGTTAAACCCAGGGAAAACGCACCCGGATTTCCCAGCTTTTAGCTGAATGAAATGAAATATCCACCTGATGGCGGCAGAGAACGCGGAATGAGGGAGCCCAGGCCGGGTGCGCAGCCACCAGCCCCGCTGCCCGCTCAGCTCCCGAGCTGCGCCGGGGGATTCCCGAAACGTGGAGTGTGCTTTGGTGGTGTGGCCTTCCCATGGCGACAGCCGATGTCCCCTGTCGCTGGGAGAGCTCACTCACATCATCTCCGTGCCCTTCTGGAGAGGAAAAGGCCCCGTGGGGTTTAGGTACCACTTTCGGGGGTGGCAGGGCACGATGAGCAGCACTAAGTTCCCGGTGTGGTTGGAGCACAGCTTCTGCCCAGCAGCAGCATCTCCAAAATCCGTGAGCAGAGGGCTGTGGCGGCACAGCGGCAGGCTGGGTGACCACGGTGTCCCCTGCCAGTGGTGCTGGCCCGGACACTGTCCCTTCAGCCGAGGGCACGATCCTCCCTGGTGGTGGCTGTCGGTGCCAGGGGGAGCGGGAGGATGGGACGTGGGTGGAGCAGCAGGGAATTTGGGAGCTTCCCATGAGGTGTTGAAGCAAAAGAGCCCTCAGAGCAAAACTGGGGAACTGTTTTAGAGGGGACAGAAGAACGGAAGAGCAGGATGAGGGTTGGTGCTGAAGCATGTCTTGGGGAAAGGGATGAGGTCAGTGACCACACCTTGGGACAGGCACCTTACTGCAGGGCACAAATGGCTTTTTCTGGCCATGCCATCAACATCTTTCCAGGATTTGCTGGAAAAGGCAAGAATTTGGGTCTTCCCTGTGCCACTGAGTCATGGCAGACATCTGTGGCACAGTCCACTGAAAATACCTTTTTTTTCTCTTAACTGAAACTCTTTTTGAGGAATTATCCTAATCCTGCAATTTTTAGCTTCTGTTCTGACAAACTATTTGGGTCATGGGACGGGGATTTAAGAAAAGTTTTAGGAAATGTCTCGAACACTTTTTAAGCAAAATAACTTTTTTGTATTTGAAATATTTTCCATTTTGAATTTGATTCTCTTGGGAAAAAATATTATTATAAGTGCTTCATTTGAAAAAAGTGCAAAGCTTCTCCTGCATCTTCCCTCCCCAAACTGCTAGGATATCCCCACCACTGCCATCAGCTCAGGTCACCAGTCAGGAGAGAGGATCATTTGCTCCCATAAAAACCTGCTGCTACTTCATTCCAAAGCTGCCTTTGTTTCTAAAACCAGCCAGGGAGTGGAAGCTTGTTGTCATCCCAAAGGTAAATCCTATGCCCACCCCTAGTGCCTAGGCTCTTGTTTTGATGTGTTTCAAGGGACAAAAGGAAAAAAAAACCCAAGAAGGAGCAAACCCCAAAATAACTGTTTGAAAACTATTACATTTTTTGGAAACTACTAGGAAAAAATTTCCTTATGGAAAGGGTTGTCCAGCCCTGGCAGAGCTGCCCGGGGCGGTGGAGGAGTCCCCATCCCTGTAGGGATTTAAAAGCTGTTTAGATGTGGCACTTGGGGACGTGGGTCAGTGTTGGGCTGGACAGGGCTGGGGGAATTCTTGGACTCGATGGTCCTGGAGGGCTTTTCCATCCTGAATGATTCTGTGATTCTGTGCTGGCAGTAACACAGGTGTTGTGTGAAACTGAAAAAACAAACGTGGAAGGTCACTGCTGCTGTTGTTAGCTTTGAGGAGCTGGCTGGTCTTTGTGTGATTACTGTCCTGTTGATGAGAATAATTGGAAAATATTATTTATATCCACATGATCTTGCAGTGAACAAGTAATCAGAGCAACAGCACGCCATTGATTTGGGGTCAGGTGAATTCCAGTTGGGAGCAGGCAGTGAGGAGAGGGTGGGCAGCCTTGTTTGAAGACCAGGGAAAGCTGAACAAGTTGATTTCAAAGATCATCTCATTCTGCATTCAAAGCAGACCTTTAGCTAGTAATATTAAATGCTAACAAAAGAGACTCTGGTCAGTTGTGGGTAATAAACTATTAATTGGAGCTTTGTCAGAAACGACTCTTGACCTTTGAGACAAGACAATAAGCAATTGGGGGTCCTTTGTTTCCATGCTCTTGACTCCAGCAGTGTCAAATGTTGGATACAGGTGAGTTATGTTGTTCTTCCCCTTGGGAAAGGTGATGCCCGGTAATTTGAGGATATTCAGCAACTTAGAAACTAATTAGTTTAAAATTAAATTTTCCACTCTGCCAGGCCAAGCACAATAAGACAAGGCCTTAAGACACAAGAGAGCACTTTAGAAAGGAGTAAAGGGTGACTGGGCACATGGAAGATCCCAGCATGCCTTTCAGGCAGATCCAGGCACCCTAATTAGGTGGAACACAAAACTGTCCCCCAGCTCCTGCAGACCTGAGCTGCTGCCAATGCCTATGGGATCCCTGAAAGCTGCCAGGGAGCGGGGAGGTACCCCTGATGTCCCCAGATCCTCCTCATGCACCACTTTGTCATGGGATGGTCTCTGCCCACCTGTACCTTCCCTTTGTTTTCACTCTCCTCCCTTGTGCTGTGCAAACTGGGAGGATAAAACAAGCTCGGCTGCCCAACTGAGGACCATTTAATTTAAAAAAAAAAAATAGTTAAATTAATTGTGGGGAGAAATGATGGGTTTGCAAGGCACTGCTGTGCCTGTGACATCCCACTGCCAATCTAGCTGAAATCTGAAGGGTGGGGACCCAAATCCCATCTCTTGGATTTCCTTCATTGTGCCTCTTGCCCTCAAAGCCCCACTTTGGTTAAAACTAATGCTCCCCATTCCCAAGGTCCTGGTACAGCCCCAGATTTCTGGGAGGGTGTTTGTGAGCTCCTTCCCACCCCATGGTCATCCCAGGGCTGAGGAGAGCTGCTCACCACAAGGGCCAGGGCCACGTCTTCCCTGTGACATGGTCACTGTGGGGTGTGCTCAGTGTGCCCAGCTGGACACAGAGTGGTCTGGGATGGGGAAGGTGAGCTTTTCCCATGGGATGTGCTTCACTGTCTGCAGAAACCTGCCCACTGCACCAAAACTCTGCCAGTATTTCTAGGATTGGGCACCAGTGGAGTAAAGACTGCTAGGTAAGAATCTCCTCTTGAGTGTCACCAGGTTATAATTAATTTGGGTTGCTACGGAAAGGTTTTTTGTTTTTTTTTTTTTAACAAAACAAATCAAATCAAAACAAAACAAAACAAAAACCAACAAAAGAAGACCCAACAAAAACCAAACAAAAAGCCACAAGCAAAAATAACCCCCCCCCCACAAAACCACCACCAAACAGAAAAAAATCTACCAGCAAAAACCAAAACAAAAAACAAAAACCAAACCAACAGAAAATCAACCAAAGCAAGAAGATCTTTCTGAATGTCCTCAAACTACTTTTTGAAATACAGACAAGCCCCAGGAAGGGTTATGTTAATATTGCTACAAGCTGTTCCCCAAGCCCCCAGAAGCCCCAAGCCCCTTCTCCAAGCCAGCTCTGCACCATCATCCTCTTATCCTGTGGTTAACATCGCTGAGAGCTGGAGAAACTGTAATTGTTCATAAGCAAAGTAGCACTTCCCAAAGTACAGTATTTGTTTAATGGATCGTTAAACCAATATAAATAATGCTGAAGCAAGCATGGAAGCAATGAGGATGTAGAAGTAATTACACAGGGAAACTTGGAGTGTGACTGTCCGCTCTCACAGGCTGTGGTGGGGAAGGGAGGGGATAAAACCAAGCTCAGGAGAGGTTTAACTCTCCAGAACACCCTTTTAGGTTTTTGCATTTCCTTTCCTCTTAAAGAGAAAATTCTGGGGACGGGCTCTGACCTTTTTACCTTGTTCCTGGAATGATTTCCTCTCTAATGATTTCATCAAGATCAGTGAAATTAAATTAAAAAGGAAAAAAAAAGTCATTGCTTCTACAGCCGTGGGAGTTGCTGGCAGTGAAATGAATGGAAAAACCATGCCACTTCTGGAGAAGATTTTGGAGCTGTCCTAGTGTATCTGAGATCCATAGATTCAACTTCCAGAGGGGGAACTCAGTGACCATTTAAGCTGACCTGCCAGAGAATTTGCTGCAGTTTTGACTCGTTCAGGTATGTAGTTTGGTAACTCACTGCAGGGTTTCTTGGTCTGCAGCTCGTTTATCTTTTCTCTTTTTTTTTTTTTTTTTTTTTTTTTCTTTTGAGAAAGAAGACCTCAACAATGCAGCTGGAGGAAAGCAACATGGTTGGGTTAAAGCCTCATCTGTACACTGGTCATCTCCAATCACTCCGACCTTTACTGCATGGGGAGATAATTTAGTGCTCTGAAAATGCCAGCTATCAGCCCAAGTGCAGCCTCACTGGCTGGTGCAGATGTACAATCAATGGAAGTTTGTTATTCTTTATTCTTTGTTGTTCATTATTACTTAAGCTAACATGAACACATTTGCCAATAATCAGAAACACTGCACAGGAGAGCGTCGTTGCACCAATAATTTCCATGCTCTGTATGCAGCATGGAGGAGTACTTGGGGGCTCCTAATATCTAAAATTAAACTCTAATCTGAGCAGTGGAAAACACAGCATCTTCAGTCTCCTCATCTCCTGGACCATGAGTTTGAAAAGGAACTGTTGGGAGCCCCTTGCAGAGGAAGGGCTTGTTCAGTCATAGAACCCTCACAGAATGGTTTGGGTTGGAAGAAACTTTAATTATCATCTCATTCCAGCCCTTCTGCCATTGTCAGGGTGGTTGCCCACTAAACCAGGTTGCTCAGGGCCCCAGCCAGCCAGTCCTTACATGCCTGCTGGGTGCACTGTGAGGACAGGAGGTCTTCATGGGGCTCTGCTCCAGGCACCCCATGCATTGGAGAGGAATAAATATTCCTCTTTTTGTATCAAGAGCTGAGTTCTGGGCTCTCTGCTGTGTCTGGGTGTCTAAGAGCTCTGGATTTTATCCCTCCTGTGCTTCTGGATGCCTGTGGGTCAATGTGATGAGGGGAGAGGGAGATCCCCAGGGAGGGATGCACCTCTTGCTCAAAGCCCCACCATGCTATAAACAACATCTGTGAAACCCTCACCTACCTAATGCGCCCAGCCACTAAGATCTATTTGTTTTTTTGGACATCCAGAGGGATCTACCAGTCTCCCTTGAAGGTACTCACTCCTCCCCACTCTAATCCCAGCTCTGGAGCTCAGCGCTACGTTTTCTGGAGCCAGCAGCATCCAGGGGATGCAATCAGAGCAGGCTGTGACACCCAAGGGTGCCCTGTGCGTGGGATTTCCCCGTCTTTCCACGGGAAGAGAGAGGTGACAGCTCTCCCCACCTCCCTGGACCTGGAGAGGGCAGCAGAGAAAAGCGGAGCGTCCTTGGCTGCGAGCGCCTGGATGGAGCAGGAGCAGCTGCGTTGCAGTATCCAAACACACTTCTCTGTGAGGAGGGTAATTTAGAGCAATTACACCGATTATTATTGCTTTTCTAATTAGTGCTTTTCCTACAGAATTAGCTGAGTGTTTATTAGGAGCCGCTTGTTGCCAATAGCTTAACTGCTTCAGTACCAGTTTTTATCAAACATTAGAGTGGCTTAATTTTATTACTATTTTTTTTTCCCCCCTCTGTGTGTAACTGGTTTTGTTATCTGGTTTCACATAAAAGCCCCAATTAAATATTCATTTTGCTTTGTTACATATGGCATTAAATTTTCATGAGCTGTATGTTCTCCTTGAATTTTGGGGGGGTGGGGGGGTGTGGGCAGGGAGGAGAGGGGCAAAGTATCCCTCGTTCTCCTAAAGGCAGGGATGCACACGTGTTTTTTGCTGTAGTGATAGTGAGAAAACTGGGAAAAACAAAATAAAAAATAAAAAAATCAACAGAAAAAGCCTTTTCTCACATTCAGTAGAGATCCAGCCTTAAACCCACCAGCTTAAGGGAAAAAAATTGTGAGGCAGGTGGAGTTTTGGTGTCCCTCTTGGCACTGCAGCACCAGGTTGCAGCATCAAGGCTGATCCCGGGGTAAAAAAGGCTCTTTGGGGGCAGAGAAGGTGATTTTTCACTCTCAGCCCCTTCCCCCCATCTTTTTTAGTGTCTTTGAGCAAGTTTTGTGGGTCTGCAGCCCACAAAATCCTTCCTCTGTTCAGCCAGGGTGTGAACTTGTGTTCCTGGGAAGGGGTTACATCTTAGAAATGCAGAGGGAAATGGTTGGGATCAGCGGTGGCTTGATCAGGGGATTAACAAAATTAGCATCAATTAAATCCTTACCCTCCTCTCTTATGAGGGGGACAAGGATTTAAAGAGCAAAATTCTGGTTTTTTTTTTTTGAGCTATGAAATTTAAATCATAACAGCAAAGATAAAACTGCATTTGAAGCAAATTCTTTTGATATATCCCATAAAAATCCAATTAAATACTTTCTCCAGAATAATACCTGTTCTTAAGACACCTTAGAGATTTTTTGTTTGGTTTCTTTTCCTTTTATTTTTTTTTTTTTATTATGTGTTCACTGTCAAGGGTAAAGTGTAGTTTTGTTTAATTTTTTGACCAATTCTCTTTGGTCATTTCTTAAGCAGTGTCGTGACTTTGTATGAAATTTCAGCACCCCTGTCTTTATCCTTAAAAAACAGCAAGGCTTCCCATCTGTACTTCGAATTGTGAAGGAAAACAAGAATGGGAAAATGAGGAAAAGGTATTATTCTCATCTTTTCTTCCTCTTCCCTTGCTTTAGGAGACAGACAGGGGTGATGGGACTCGGAGAGCCAGGAAAAAGCTGTCACCTTTTTTCCTCCTACTACCCTCAAAATTAGAAAAGATAACCCAGTTGTTTTCAAAATCTTGTAGCATGAATGTTCTTTATTACTTTTAATAATAATACAGTGGGTTTTGACACAGGATACAGGGGAATTCCCATGTCCTGCAGAAGGGGCTGGGATGAGCATGTCGGCTTCAGATCTCAATAAAAGGATTGAAATTATAATCCATAATAAAAAAGTTTCTAACTGGTGACATTTCTGCCTGTTCTGAGCGTCACGGCCATGCCTGACTGCTTATTGTGAGCTTGAAGAGCTGCCTTGAGCAAGGAAACACATTTTTTCCTCTTTGAGGGTAAAATAGGTTCAAAAGTATTTGTCCGGCAAACCAAATGTCCTTGGTGTTTCTGTGATGTGATCTGTACGACTGATTTTATGCATTATAATTAAATAACAAAATGCAGCGTGATTTAAGTAAAATTTTATGTATTTGTGTCTGTCTTCTATTACACACACACACACACACACACACACACACACACACACACACACATATATATTTATATATATATATATATATATATTTATATTGAAGGACAAATTTCTCCACACAATATCAGGGCTCGGGGAATAACTACTCGGCAAAACATTGACCAGAATACCAAATCCTCCGAATTATGTCCTACTTATGGGTTTCCAAAAGCGAGCTTTAGAATAAATTCCAAGGGATAAGTAGGATGGGAAGCACACAGGCTAATATGTGTGCACGCATGGCGAGCGGCGCCGCGGCAGCGGCTCGAGCAGGGGAAGGCGGGAAGATAAATGAAATTCATAGTCAATACATCATTTCTTATCCCCCTCTTGGGGCAAAGGGTTCAGGTTTTGTTTGGTTTGGATTTCTCTTTTTTTGCCTGTGTTCATCTGTGGCTCCTTTGCAGCCATCCCTGGGTGTAAGAGGAGGAGCGGGAGAGCTCGGGGTACCTGGTGGGACCATCCCAACCTTCCCAGGGTCTTCAGGCAGATCCCTGATACTTGGGGATTTTCCTCTTGTGAGGCACCAGAAATCCTGATTTTGGATAATGTCATATATTTATTTTTCTTTCTTTTTTTTTTTTTTTTTCAATCAGGTTCAACTAATAGTGCCTTCCTTTGCTTTAAATAGCAAATTTTAAACCAAGTTCAGCACCAAAGAATCTATGGAGCGTATCAGAGGTGAATGAAGGCTGGAGGAGAACACAAGTCATTCCCATGTCAAGAGGTGAACAAACTCACTAAATAGCATTTACTAAATTACATCAAATGAAACAGATTTTTTTTCTAGAAAAAAAATGCTCAAAAATTTGGAGGCAGAGCATCATTATAAGTAATCTAAATGGCATATGTAAATTTCTAGAGAGTGTTTTGAAATTATCCAAAATTACTTGGAAAATGTGAAGCTCTTCTCACCACTGCTGTCTTTGAAAAAAAATTAAGTGAAACAAGGCAGATCAAATTAAACAACCCTTTAAAATAATTTTTCTCATCTTTAAGAGAAAAAAAAAAAACCACTCTGCTTGTGGGTTGCACACGCTGTTTTTCTCCCAATTTTTTCAGGGGCTAGAAAATAAGGGAGAACCTTTCAATTTGATCTCTAGCACAGTGAATGGTTGGCAGGGAGGACATGGGGTGCTCTGGGCAGGATGGACATTTGAGTGGCTCATCTCTCCACCAGCATCCAAGGCAAAGGGGTTTTTCTGCCCTGACTTTGTCTCCCTGTTAGTTTAATTATGGTTTTTTCATAGGTATCATGAGTAGGTTTGGCATTCAAATTCTTGTCTTCTATCACATGCATCCAGCCTGGCCTTGGACACTCCCAGGGATCCAGGGACAGCCACAGCTGCTCTGGGCACCCTGGGCCAGGGTCTGCCCACCCTCCCAGCCAGCAATTCCTCATTCCCAAGATCCCATCCGTCCCTGCCCTCTGGCGGTGAAAGCCATTCCCCCTTATCCCATTGCCACATGACAAAGAAAGACAAAATCTTCTGTCTTTCTTGTAGGACGAGATGAAGGATTTCAGGAGAACAAAATTTCCTCATATGTGCAAGAAGAGGGGAAAGGTGAAGGCGTTTGCATGCTGCCCAGAGTTACTTTTCAAATTGTTACTCACCTATTGAATTGTTGCCCAGACAGGCTGTGGCTGCCCCATCCCTGGAAATGTCCAAGGCCAGGCTGAATGGGGCTTGGAGCAAGCTGGGACAGTGGAAGGTGTCCCTGCCCATGGCAGGGGAGTAGAGTGACACATCTTGAAGATCCCTTCCAGCCCAACCATTCCAGGAGTTTGTGATCTTATCTTCTCACAAGTCTGAAGATGGGAAGAAGAAAGGACAAGAGACTGCATTCAACCTGGGAAAAGCAAAAAACCCACAACTCCATTTTATTCTTGAAAAGTCTGTGTGGGTTAGACTCGAAAGAAAAGTAATTAAAATATCATATATCAAAAGAAAAAAAAATATTTCACATCCAGCAAAGCTTGCATAGCTAATCAAAGTTTCTCAAAGTTATAAATTCAAGGAGGGGCTTCTTGTTTAGACCAAAGCCTGAAAAGCATAAGTCTTGGCTAGATCTGTGCTCTGTTTTCCCAGTGAGTCTGTCTCTTTCCTAAACATGAAGGTGAGGACACTGCTGCTCTGAATGTGTAGTCTGGGAACGGGATCAAATGTAAAGGTTTCCAGAAGCCAGATCTTAGTAAGAATTTGGGGAATAAACAGGATCAAGAAATACACAGGCTAATGCACACAGGGCTGTAAAGCTGCTCTCCTAAGAGTTTAAACGGAGCAAGGCAGCCAGGGATGAATTTTGATGGCTGCAAGTTGGATTGCTGCAGGTTGTCTCCATCTGGGGGCTGCAGCTGAGATGCTGCTGTGGCTGGTGCTGCTGGAAGGATCACCCCTGAGCAGGGCTTTGCTGCTGGGTGGGGAAAGGGAGCCCAGTGAGGTGGGGCTGGGACAGGACTGGTGCCACAGGGGGCAGCTAAGGAGGGCTGGTCCTCCTGGGAAGTTATGGAATCATGGAATGGTTTGGCTTGGAAGGTACCTTAAAGAGGATGTCATTCCAACTCCCCTGCCATGGGCAGGGTCACCTTCACTAGCCCAAGTGGCTCCAAGCCACTTCCAATTTGGCCTTGAACACTGCCAGGGATGAAGTAAATGAACATGTGGAATCTGTGGGTTTTTGGAGAAACTAGCCAATTTGGGATAGACATCACTGATTTTGCAGCCACAAGGCAGTGAAACAGTGATTAGCAAATAGTGCTGTGCATGCAGGGTTCTACTCTTCCGGGCCAAATTTGTCTGAGCAGCAGTCAAATCCAGGTCAACTCTGCTTTCACCTTGAGGCTGGCGAGGGAGTTTCTGGCAGAGTTCATTTTTCTGATTCCTCTGAACCGTGTTTCCCCACATGGAAGTGCACCCCTGGCTTGGGAAGAGCCACGACACCTTCTTTTCCTCAGGTGGCAGCCCCCCCTCGGGGTTGCCAGGAGCAAGGAGCACCTGGAAAACCCCAATTCTGGAGGCTGACGGGCAAGAACCCAAGGTGGGAAACATCCAGGGATGGTGAGTGATCCCTAAAAACCAGCAGGGGCCACCTTTAAGTGTGCTCATCTTCCCTCCAGCATGAAAACCAGACTGTGTCCCTGCAGGGGCTGGGTTGGAGGCTGGAAAGCAAGCTGAGTTCCCTGGCCCATGACTCAGTGGCATGGAAACAGGAATGCCCCAGCAGGTTAAGAACAGGCTCTTCCACCTAAAAGATGGAAAGAAGGGGGAAAAAAAGCAAGAGAGAGAAAGAGCTGCTGCCATTGAATAATTGATGAGTTTCAGACCAATCAATGCGACAGCAGAGCAGGGCTAATTAAAGGTTTCTGAGGAATCCCTGTAGTAATTTACTTGAATGTAAAAAGTTCATATTCTCTCTCCCTTTTTTTCCCCTCCCTGTTCCCAGGAATTCCAGTTTTAGGCTTCGGCGGTCTCTAACCACCGCTCACTTTTCCCCTCCAGGGGGATGTTTGCTATGGAAATATGCAATTAATATTGCAGCCATCGTAATTGCTAATTATTAAAACAATGCTACCCCCTTTTTCATGGCCTACTTTCTTGCTCAAAATGATTTAAATAACAGGGAAAAGAAAAAAAAAAAAAAACGAAGCAGAGACAAGGTGGCTGGGGCTCAGCTGAGCCAGGATTAAGGGCTGAGCATGGCTGGGTTTGGCTGTAATTTGGTGAATTCCCACATCTGCCTGAAAACTTAGGGCAAGGTGATGGCTGTCAGTGAGTGGCCCTTGCCACAACCTTGTGCCGTGCCAAAAAACCACCGTGCGATGCCAGAACAACCTGAACCCATTTAGTGGTGAGGGCACCTGGATGGTCTGCCCGTGTTTCTGAACCAGCTGTCGTGGTGCTGTCCTGGTGCTGCCATGAAATATTAATAGTCAGTGATGAGGAATTAACTGCCAGAGGTGTAGGCTGTCAAGGGAAAGGTGAATCAGGCAGGGGAGATGTGCTCAGTTCCAGGGACCTGGTCTGGGAAAAAGATGGAATTCCCTCCCACACCTAGCCAGGACTTGCCATTCAGAAAAATAAAAGAAAAAAAAGGAAAAAAAAGAAAAGAAAAAAAAAAAGAAAAGAAAAAAAAGAAGAGAAAAAAGAAAGAAAATTTAAAAAGGAAGATAAAAATGAAAGAAAATTAAAAAAGGAAGATAAAAATGAAAGAAAATTTAAAAAGGAAGAGAAAATGAAAGAAAAATAAAAGAAAAAAAAAAAAAAGAAAGAAAGAAAAAAAAAAAGGCTTTTTGGGTTCCTGGGGGAGCAGAGTAGAGCACAGCCAGCTCAGGACTTAAAACACCCTAAGGTCAGGCTTTGAGGAAATGGCCTCAAGCTGTATCAGGGCAGATTAGATTGGATATTAGGAAAATTTCTTCATGGAAGTGGCTCCCATGTGCTGGCACAGCTGCTCAGAGCAGTGGTGGAGTCCCCATCCCTGGAGGGATTTAAAAGCCATGTGGATGTGGCACTTGAGGACATGGGTCAGTGGTGGCCTTTTTGTCTTGCTGGGGGAATGCTTGGATTCGATGAACGTCGAGGGCTTTTCCCACCTAAAGGATTCCGTGATTCTGTGATGGTCAAGAGCTGAGATGTTGTGGGGCTGAGCTGCTCCCCATGTTCTGCATCCCAACCCTTCCCTAAGCCATTGCTTGAGCCACTGGCAGGAAACTGGACTCAGCTGGGGCAGGATGGAGGGAGCTCACACGAGGCACCACCCGAGGAGGCTGTGCGGATTTAGATGCGAGCGAGAGGCCACGGTGGGAGCTGCCAGCACCCAGAGCACTTGTGGAGCTCCTTGGAGCACTCCTCCACGCCGTGGCAGCTGCTGCCGTCGAGGGCAGGGCACCTAAATCACAGACCGCACTTAACAACAGCGTGAGAAGAGGGCTGGGGTGGTTCCACAGCCCCTGAGAATGAGGAGGGAGGGAGGAAGATGACAACGCTGCTGCTGAGGGTGCTGGGGTTGTGCTCATTCATGCTCTGACAGCAAACTGCAGGGAGCCGGGTGGGGGACCTGCTGGGGGTTTCTGGAAGCAATGTATGTGGAAATAAGGCTTTAAAAAGTCCCTCTGCCTGTCGAGGCTAGCGACAGAGCTGTTTTCTCCCGCACATAAATGAAAGTAAAAAAATCGTCGGGGTTATAATAAAACATGAAAGGCTTATGTATAAGCTAGGAAGCAAGGCTTTGAATGGGTTCCTGGTGGTCTCAGGTGGTGAAAGGTGTAGCTATAATACAGCAAGCAATTAGAAACAGGTTTGCTATTAACTGGCTTACTCTGCCGGCTGCTTTGATGGAGCTGACCTTTCCCTCCCAGCCCGTCCTGGAGCAGGTGACAGGTTGGAGAGTGCCTGGCCCTCACCCCTCCCTGTTAAGTACAGCTTTGGGTCCCACCTATCGCATCTTTTCCTGCCAGAGGGGTAGGCTTTGTTGTGTGGGGAGCTGATGGTGGAGCCCTGGCTCTAATTGCAGCACGTAGGCACTGCAAACCTGTGGAGGGGAAGGCAGAAGGAGTGGGCTGAGCTCCCTGTTGCTTCTTCAAGAGCAAAAAAAAAACCAACCTGGTGCACCTGGGATGTTTGAAGAACTTCTCTTTTTCTCTCTGTCTCATTATATGGGGATGCACCACCTCTAAAAATCCCTGTGTGTTTTGTAGCACTGTCAAAGGTTCATTAGTGATGTTACTGGCTGATGTGCCTGGAATTTCTCCTATTTATCTTAGGAGTGAATGGGGAGCTCTGTTAACAGACAAAAATTTTCCTGATTTGCTGGTTTGGTTTTTTTTTTTTTAATTATTTTTAAAGGACTTGAACTAAGTAACCTTTTTCTGCAGCTCACAAAGCTGCCTGGAAGTTACCTGATCTAGTTTCAAATCCACCACTGATCCTGCTGGGATTTGAACCAATAATTTGGGAAAAAGCTTTCTGCTGCTTTTCTTAGGTGTGCTCTGCTTTCCACCACCAGGCATCTTGTTGGGTGACCCGTGATGAAGAGGCAGAAGGGGCAGGGGGTGGTTGGCTTCTGCAAAGGAAGAAAAGGAATTGCTGCCAGTTCCAGTGGGGGAGGAACAATTGTTTTGGGGCTGGGCATGGCAGAGGTGGAAGAGCTGCTGCTGTTACAGCTCCAGCCAGGTGTCTCCTGTCTCCATTCTGGTGTCACCACACCTGAAGCTGCACTGTTCTGCCCACAACAAGTGCCTGGTTCAGGGGAAGGTGTCCTTGTCCATAGCAGGGGGTGGAATGAGGTGAGCTTTAAGGTCCCTGCCAACCCAAACTATTCTAGGATTTTGTGAAAGGGAAAACACAGGTACAGAAACAACTGAGAGGAGTCACTTGAGGCAGCTGCAAAGTCAGGCAAGTAGCAGAGCCTGCTTTCTTAACCTTGTGCTGCTCAGAGCTTTAACTACCACATCTTCCAAACCTGCCCCCCTCACTTGGTTCCTCCTTTCCATCCCACCAGTAACACCTCTGTTGGAGTTTTGTTGTCAATCATTTAAGAGAATTGCCACTGCTGGTTCTTGCAGGCCTGAGCACCCCTCTGAAACGCTGCCAAGATGCACAGCAGGGTCCCAGCGCCTTCCCAAGCGGAATGATTACATCTTCAACCACAGCTGGCAGATGAGCAGGTCAGACCTGCCCCTAAATTCTGAGGGTCTTGGAGCCCATCACTGGGTTTTGGGAGGAAATCAAAGCACCCTCCTGTCCAGCAGGTGTGGGCCACCAGGCTGATGGAACCATGCGTGCCAGGATCCTACCCTGCTCCTGGATAGCCCCAGGTGGTCAAACAAACTCGGCTGTTAATCCAGCAGAATTGTGGCAACAAGTTTGAGCCTGCTTGTTAATTAAAAGGTGAGGACGAGCAAAACCGAAGCAAAACCAGAGAAGGGGCGACTGTGCCCAAATGCCAGGTGGTTTTTACGGGCTCACAGGGAGGAGAGACGAGCCTGAGGTGGGTAAGGAAGGGCCTTTAGGCTCGCCCCGGGATGGAGGGAGCGTCCCCGGAGGAGAGGAACTGGTTAAAGCGGCGGCCGGGGAGCAGCAGCAGGATGCTGTGAAGGATTGGTGGGCTGTAATGATGCGCTCGGGCTCTATGGAAATGCCCACCAGCCCTCGGCAGCGGCGGCGGCCGAGGCGCAGACGGGGGGACGCGGCTCCGAGAGGCAGAGGGAGCGTTATTGATGCGCTCGCCTCGGGCAGGGAAGCGGATAATGGATGTGGGATGCTGGCCGTGCTTTGTCATCAAACGAGGGGCCTGAAAGATGGTGCACTGGAATATTATCAGTCATTCCTTGATCAAGATGTAATGCTCTCGGGGTCCTTTTCTTCCTCGCTCTCCCCCCCACCGCAGTGGAGAACGTTTTTATTTCTCCCTCTTTGACCTTTTTGCTCTGGTGTTTGGGATGCTTGGATCCATTCTGCCTTTAACCAAGAGAGCACGACCCTCCCCTCTCCTCTTCCTCCCTTCCCCCAAGCCTGAAAACAGTGGTATGAACTCCAGGAAATCATGTTTCCTGGTCTGTGTGGCTTCATCTCGAAAAAACCTCTTGTTTTTCATTCCCCCCCACCCTGCCATACTGTTAATAGATTATGTTTTTGCAGACAAATACTTAAGTTTTATTTCTACGGTACTATGGGTTAGAATAGTGCTTCCTAAACAAATAAAAAGGTCAGTCCCTGCTTTGGGATTGCCATAACACAGCAAGGGATGGCAAATAAGGGGTTTTATTGCATCTCACCTGTATTTAGGCAAATCAAACAATTGCATTTTTTACAACCCTGTGTAATGGCCTGATGCAACCAAATGAGACCTCTCTCCCGGGGAGTTTAAGCAGCATATTAGCTTTATCACTTGATGACCCATAAAATGGTTTTGCACCCCTTAGTGATTACCTGACTTACTCAGCACCGCTTGGCAGGGAGGATATTTAAACATTTTTTGCATTATCTCTTTCACAATGTCATCGTTCTAGTTGTCAGCCTTTCAAAGGAGGTGGCTTTCCTTTACATCTTTGTATGGGGTATTAGACCAAGGAAAAGGGTGCTGGGAAGAGAAAAATAAGGTTTCTCCATATCTTGGAGGCAGAACTAGATTTTGGGACCTCTTCTCTTGCCCTCATGTCACATCTGATTTCATTGTGTGAATAACTTTGTAGTTGAACCTCCTGGAAATACTGACATGTCTCATTTCAATAAACTTTATTTCATCTCAAGTGATAATTCTTTTGAGGTCTTCAGCAGATTTAAGTTTAAATTTAGGAGAGTTTTTTTCAATTAAATAATCAGCTGAGTGTTTCTTAAAAGGTACCAAAATATTTGCTTATATCCAGCTTTTATTTTTTATCTAAATTCAGCAAAATGTGAATTCTGAAACCTTGATGTTTTCAACAAAATGAAAAAAAAGAAATCTTTTCTCTAACCTGCTTTACACACAGAGCAACTCCCCACAACTGAGGTGCTCAAAAGCATTGCCATAAATGCTTTTTCATTGTGTGAATAACTTTGTAGTTGAACCTCCTGGAACTGATGGGCAGGACAAAAGGAGAAATATTTGCTCTCCCACAAAGTGGCAGCGATTTGGTGTGTGCTGCAGAGTGGTGCTAAGATGCCCAAGAGAACAGAGGTGGGGATAAATGCTGCACATCATCTCTGCAGGCTGCACGTGGCAGGAGAGCCCCAGGTCCTGGGCTGGTTTTCTGGGCTGCAGAGCTCTCCATCCACCTTTGCAGGCTGCAGAAAGTTTTTGTTGTGTTTATCACCACCTCTTCACTGATTATCTCTTGGCACAAGGTGCAACAACACCATGTTTGTGCCCTTTGGTGTCTTGGCTGGGGTTCATTTGCAGAAATGCCATGTTTGGGGCTGATCCCGAGTAAATGCTCTCTCTAACAAGAGCAGATGCTGAAGAAACCCTCACCAGCACCTCGTTGAGTCACCTCTCATGAAAAATGAGAAATGTTGCTTTTCCACAGCTGACAAAGAAATCTGCAGTTAGAGAAACCCGCTGGGCTGGCATTGGAAGGAGCATTTCAAAGCACTCATGGTCAAACTTCTCCTCCACTCCATCTGAGGTTCTTTCTTCTTCCTTCTGGATAGCTCCCAAGTAAAGGGTGTAGGTGATGACAGCACCACTGTTTGCCTGTAATTCCCCCACACTACAGCTGGAAATGTAGGAAAAACTGATGCAAAAGGAATGTGCTCCAGAACAGTTTATGAGAGAGCAACAATAACCTTGGAGGAATGAGATCCAAAAACTGGGCCTTGGGACAGGAACTTTTCATGGCAATGCTTTTGTGCACCTCAGTTGTGGGGAGTTGCTCTGTGTGTAAAGCAGGTTAGAGAAAAGATTTCTTTTTTTTCATTTTGTTGAAAACATCAAGGTTTCAGAATTCACATTTTGCTGAATTTAGATAAGAAATAAAAACTGGATATAAGCAAATATTTTGGTACCTTTTAAGAAACACTCAGCTGATTATTTAATTGAAAAAAACTCTCCTAAATTTAAACTCAAATCTGCTGAAGACCTCAAAAGAATTATCACTTGAGATGAAATAAAGTTTATTGAAACGAGACATGTCAGTATTTTAAGATGTTTTTCTATTTCATTATATAAAAAAACTTGTTGCAATCAGTGTGACAAATACTTTGTGTTTACCAAAAGTGCTCTGCTCCTGGGAAATGTCTTCTAAGGATAAACTCATGGACCACTCTGCTTTTTAGGAAGGAACCTAGGGAGTTATTTACTCTTGATTTGGGTTCTTAAAGGAATTTTGTGGCCCAGAGTTCCCCCCAGTTCGACTCAGTCACCACAACTGGGCAGCAGCCTGAGGTCATGACTTCAACCTGCCAGCCCCTTTGAGGTGTTCTGGGTTGTCCTGAGGCATCTGGATACCTGTGTTTGGGAATTTCCTTCCCCCCTGCTTTGCAATTTGGCTTTGTACAACCTCTCTTGGCTGGAGGGTGCTCTGAGGCTCACGGAGCTCCATCCAGCTGAGCTGCACCGTGGGAGGGTGGATGAGATGTCTGAGCAGCAAGGCTGCTCACAGCTCCTAGGGCACCTTGCCAATGGGCCCAAATGTCCCCAAACAGCACCAAACTTGTAGCTGAGCCCAAAATTGCTCCATCTTTGGGCTGCAAAGGAGGTTAATATGAAATCTCTGCTGCTGGCCTCGCTCGCAGTGTCTCCACCTGAGGAACGCCCAAGAGTGATCTTCCAGTCTTTGTGGAAAACTTTGAGGGCACGAGGTGAGATACCTTATCTTAAACAATTCTGAAACAGCACAGACCCCTCTATTCCTACTGATCCTGTCTCATCCATGACCTTGAGACATCACTGTTCTCTGTGGGAATGCAGTGAGCAGATATCACAAAGGGTTTGCATGGCGTGGTGGTAGATCCTCTCTCCTGAAGTAGGCACAATGAGCATATCAGTAGTAGGATTTGGTCCCAAGAGATAAACCCCAGGCCTTACCTAAAGACCTCCGTCCTGTTCATTGCCCTGTCACTGCACTGGTTTGATCTCTGTGCAGGGAGCAGAGCTTACTAACCTGAGCAGGAACTCTTTGAGGTTTTGTCACCAACCAGGTGGAGTCCCCTCAGGCACGCCACTTGCTCCTGGATCACCAAAACCACACAGTCTCTTCAAACTGGTGGACACAGAGGGGACATTGTGGGATTTCTGAAGGATTTTGACTCTTTGCTTGTGTCACATTAGTCAGGGTGTGCTTCCCCTCCAGCCCCTGAGGCTCAGCAGGCTGGAGAGGCTGCAGGGTTTCACACAGGGGCAATGAGAGAAGGTGTCCCTTTGTGGTATCCACAGGGGCTTTGGGATTCTTCTGTCCATTGGAACAACGTGTCTGGGAGCAGCTGTGGGAAAGGGACCTGTACTGAGAGGGTTGTTGGCCAGTGCATGATGGGGAGTCCCATTTTACTGAGAGGTGTCCTGCAGGTCAGAAGGAGGGGAAATGTCAGCTGCTTCTTTTATTTCTAGTGGCTGGTCTCTCAAACTCCTCTCTGATGCACAAGGGAATAATCTTTTTTCTAACTTTATTTGGTAGACAGCTGGACCAGGTAAGTTCCTTCCAAGTGAACTATTAATGAGCCGTGGTGGCAGAGTCACCACTACTGGAGATGATCAAGGAAGAGCTGGACAGGGCACTCAGTGCCTGCTTGACAAGGGGGTGATCAGTCAGAGGTTGAACTCAGTGATACTGAAGGTCTTTTCCAGCCTAAATGACTTTTAGATTTGACCCTGTTTCTCACTTATTATCTGCTAAATTAAAGTTAAGCAAGCCCATCCAGCCATCCTAAATTTGCTTTCTCTGGAAAATCTTTAAAGGGATGAAGATTGCTCTCTGTGAGTCACCAAATGGAAAATAATCTTGGACTGTACTGAGCTGAAATGGGCCCATCAGGCTCATTGAGCCCAACTCCTGTCCCTGCACAGACACCCAGCAATCCCACCCTGTGCTGAGAGTGTTGCCCAAATGCTCCTGGAGCTTTGGCAGCCTCGGGGCTGTGACCATTCCCTACAGAGGCAGATGGTGTTGACCCATTTCTAACTTGTTTACATAACCCGCACTCTCTTCTCCTATGCACCAAAGGCTGAAGCTTCTTCCTCTTATGGCCTTTTTCCATCTATAGCTGCTCCACAAGAAATTACTATCACCTCAGAAGTTCCTTACATCATTTTTTCAGCTTGCTTTTGGATGTCAAACCAAGCAATGATCCAGGAATCTGAGATAAACATGTCAGTTTAAGAGATTTTTTTTTTTTATTGGTCTTTGAATTACAACTTCACCCAAATGGTTCCTAAATCAGGACTCTGCTTTGGATTTGACAATTCTTTGATCATTTCTGAGACTTGGAGCAAATATTGCAGCTGGCTGCTGAGGGGCTCTGCTGTGGGGGCTAGTTTGTGGAAACAAATTCCTAACTATTCTGGTCTATAAATCCTGAGCCTGCTTTCATCTGGGATTTCACTCCCAGCATATTGGCATTTTAAGTTTTTGACAATCCCATTTAACCATCTGTATTGATTGCAGGTTTGGGTGTATACAAAGGAGCCTTTTTCAGGGGGAATTTGAATTCCATTGGAGTAGAAGGAAAGCCCCAGATCACGTCAACACACTTTGGTAGTTAATTGGCAATCCTGGGATAGTGTAACTTCAATTAAAGTGAAGTCATCCCGCATACCTGCCTACTGACCTGAGTTCCTGCAGGAACACGACGATGTTTGATAATGAGCATGAAGAGCACCCAGTCTAACAGCCCAAGGTAATGAGTGTCCCTAAGGCAGGAGGCATCAAGTCTCCTCAAGGCACCCTTTCCTTTTGTTTTTCTTTTTGTTTTTATTATTTCTTTCCCCCTGTAGTGGCTTTACCCACCTGTAATTGCAACAGAAGGAGGGAGCCAGGAGATATTTCTTTGCAGACGAGACAGTGGTTGTGTTATTATGGTGTATTATGTTACTTTCCATTAGACCAAAAACTTTTCATCTCTAACCCTAGGAGGTGACCTATAGTAAATACAGTGTCGTATTTAGCTTTTGTAAATAGCTTAGCTCTCATGAATGTTTTATAGTGGGGTAAATATCACATTCTCTCCACTTATTTACATCCGCACGGCATCACAGAAGACTTGTTGGTATTAAATATTAATTGTGAGCTTTAGTGAATCTATGCTTTTGTCAAGAGTGCACTGGGCCACACATCTTTTTTGGCCTCACACATTGAGAAACCGCATGGTCTTCCGAAGAAAGAGCTGGAAGTGCATTATCAGTGTTTTTAACCAAACTGGCCCCAGCTTGATGGCTGCAGCTCCTTTCCTTGATGCTCCCACTCCTTTTGCCCTGCAGCTGGGAGGAGGGAGAGAAGCCACGGGCAAAGATGTACATGGCTGACCCAACACCTTGTCCTTGGACTCTGCATCACTTTCATCTCAGGGAAAGTCCCTGTGGAAGGGTTTTGGAGATTTATGAAGGTCAGAACGGATCAGCCAGTCTGGCTACCTCTGTATCTCAGTCCAGTGACCTTCTAGATTGAGCCAAGAGCTTGTGTCTGCCTGAAGTATATCTCACTGGGAAGAAACCACATCTTTGGCTGGAAGACTTCAATCAGTGGTGAATCCACCATGTCCCCTGGTACACTGCTATTACTTGATGTATTGTAATTAATTTTAGAATTACCAATGATTTCTAAAGCCATGCTCCGATTTTCCTGGTTTCTTGCTTCTAGACATGAGCTTTTGTTGTGCCTTTCCTGGTAGATTTGCAGATCTTGTCCTGTATCTTGTACTTTCCTCCTGGGAAGGGTGAGTGCTTGCTGTTCTGATTGAGGGTAATAATTCCTCTCTCACTCTGACTATGCCTAATGCATGGAGCTCTTGCTCTCTCTGTTTCAAACTATCCATGGCATTTTTTTGTATCTCAGTCAATTCTTGCATCTCATCTGATTTAGGGCTGGGGGATGTACTCAATATTTCAGGACCAGTCTCTCCCTTGTGCATAAAAGCTGCTTTTCCAGCACTGAGTCTTCCTCCAGAGTGACCATGACCCACTACGAGTTTTGCTTTCAAAGCTTTTTAACCCAACCCAGACCTTTTCATGGACAATTTTTTGAGAAACTGCTCCAGAGTGAGATCTACTTTTGAATATGAACAACACCCTGAGATGTGCTATTTTTACTGCCTATGAACACAGTTTCCTTATGTTTCCTTCTCAGACTTCAGAATGACTTTTCTCAGGTAATAACTATGGGTTATTGAGGACCCATGTGCTCTATACACCCAAATACCTTTACACCAAGACATCATTTCAGACAGGTGAGTAGGAGCAGAGATGTCAGCCTTTGTGCTATTGGTTGACATCAGTAGCATCTCACCAACCAAACATTGGTTGATGTCATGTTCACCCATATTGGTGTGTCTGTGCTGCTTCCCCCTGAAAACAGGAAAAGTTGTTAAATCTCAGCAGAGGACACAAGGCTCAATACTTCTGAGATATTATTTTTTATATATTTCTCCAGAATGTTTCCTCTGCAGGATGAAATGTTTCTTCTTCTCCCTGTTGCTGGTGCTGGTTGGGGTCATTGTCTTTGTTCTGGCTGGTATTGGAAAGGTGGTTATCCACACGGGTGGAAGATAGGGTAATGGAGTTTAACAGCATTGATTTCACACAGAGGGCTCATTCTGCACTGAAATCCCTCCTTTCCCCATGAATACCTTATTTAAATGGTTGGTACATAATTTTTTAATGAGATGTTCCCTAATCCATCCAACCAAAGACTAGGAAAACTGTGACTACACAAGGGAGACAAAAAAAGCTTCTGGTTTTGTTAACTGCCTGATTTTCTGATTTGTTGATTTTGGGGACATTTTCTCTCCTTTGGCAAGAAATGCCATTTCTGCCCCACCTGCCCCCAACCCATTAAAATGATTGCAGGACCCAGAGCAGTTGCTGGTGCAAGCTGGAGTTTGTCAAGTGACTCTCAGCCGGAGTAACCAGCCTCGTTATTTTTAACCAATGCTAATCAAGTTTTGAAGCATCCATTATGCCCTGGTCCAGGGGCAAACTACACTACATTACAAAACACTTAAGCCCTGCAAAAAAAAATTTCCTGACCTCTGAAATCTCTTATGACCTAGTTGCAGCTTCACAATGTCTAGCACTAATCTCTCCATTAAAGCCTTTTCACCTATTTCCTAAACTGCTGTACAATGTATGTATTTAGACAAAAGCAGCAGCTTTCAGAGCCATTAAAGGCTCAAGCCAAAAGTAAAGATGATTTTCTTATGGCTGAGGATGTCTGACAGCCTCGGGGGGTTGGACAACACCATGTTCTTCAGCTGACCCTTATTTAAGACAACCTGTGAGTGTCAGGATTACGATGCTAAGATTACTGTGGTATTTAAATATTATGTTATTAGTCAAATACTGGCATGTATAAACCCAAGATAATTTGGGTGGAGAGAGGATTGGGGAAGGGGGGAATTCACTGTCCAGGCTCAGAGTTAAGCTATTAGATTCAGCTTATAACCGAGTCTTTAAAAATATGTTTTTCCCCACTAAACTGCTATTTATATTTACTGCAACTTGAATAATTCCTCTCAAGTTTGGTGACCCTGCTTTCTTTTAATTCACTGATTCCCTTTCTAATGGAATCAAGTGTGTTGCATTGGTGGGAGAGTGTGTTAAATCCTCCTCTTCACTTGGAGGGAAGGAGAACCTGAAATTTTTAAATTCCTGAAACTCTCAGAACTCTTACAAATAACAGTGAAGATCAGCCAGGGCTTATCTCCCTGAGGAAGAGCACACCCATCAGCTCAGCAGAGGTTTGCATTGCTGTGAATAAGTAGGAGGAAAGCCAAATTAAGAGTCTCTTCCAGACTGACCCTGATCCCTCAGCCTTTCCACAGGCAGAGCAAGGACCCTTTTGAGGTCAGAGGAGTGGCCCTTAGGATTTTGTTTTTCTCCATCAGGTGGGCAGAGCAATAGGTCCAGCTCCCAGCAGCTGTTGACATCTGCATGTGGATGGGATGATTTCCACCTTGACACAGATTTGGCTCACCTGCTTTGCAAAATAACTTTGCAAGAAATGGAGATCCCATTGTTCTGCAGGTTCATGGAACAAAGAATCTCTGGGGAATGGGGCCTGCTGTGTCTGCACCCCCAAACCCCTTGCATGCCTCACTTCAGTTCTTTTACTTTTGAAACCACCCTCAGGGGTGACCCTGGTTTAGATGCATCGTCTCTGGGGCTCTTGGACTCCTCCTCTGCAAAATCAGAATTCAGAACCCCTCAAGCCCTGGTGCAAAATGCAAGGACCAGAGCAAGAGGTGTTGGAGCAACAAATGGACAGAAATGAGTTTCCAGGGAAGCTGCTGGCACTGCCTGCACTGCCACTCACCTTCCCCTATTCTCCCACTTTGTACTGGAGTTGTTTTAGTTGTCATTCTTCACAGTGCCGTGGTCTCAGGATCCAGTTAAGCAAAACCCGCATTATCCACACTACCTAACAGTGTGACATCTGTAAATGGCTTTCTAATTACTCAAATAAATCAGCATGATTGGAAATTCTTGAGATTTTATTGGGAAGGAAATTTATAGTAATTAAACCAAATTAATTTTGGATTTCTGTTAATCCAAAGAAGGTTTTGGAAGCTTTAGGTTAGACCTGCATTTTCTCCCGCAAGTTATGTGGGTGAAAGAATGAGAAATTAATTGTTTTTGGACAATAAGATGATGATAATAGGAGAATCTTTCAAATGAGCTTGCTATACATCTTTCATCAATTGCAGAGTGTCTTTCCTGGCATCTAAAAATATCATTCAGGGCTTTTACTAAAGATTCAAACAGACTGAAAGGAATCTTTTTTAATCAAAATAAAGAACCCTTTTTAATTACTCAGACTCCTTCACAGTTGGAGGTAATAATTGTCTTACGTTCTTAAGTAGTGCTGTTATTAGCCTGCCCTGGGGCTCTTCTATTTTCCAGAAGTTGGCATCGCTCTCTGTTGAACGCCAGGATAGAGCCTGCATCAGCTTAACTATTCCTGTGTGCTCGATGCTGGGAATGAAGCAGGCTGAACTCAGCCTGTCCCTTCAGTGCTGCCCGTCCCAAAATGCCTGCACACACCAGCAGGACCCACTCCCAAACACCAAGGGATGGTAAACCCACGTCCTGCAGAAAATTATGTTCGCAGGTCCACCTGTAAGACCATCCTCTTTGTTTTTTCTTAATCACTTTAATTTTTTTTTTAATTGGGGTTTTCTTTTGGTTTGGGGTGGGGAGGTTTGGCATATGAGTGCCAGTGGAGTGAACAAATATGTTTTCTCTCTGTTTTTTGCTAGTGCATTTCAAACCTTCCCTCCAAGACGAACGGAGGGGGAAGGGGAGCACACAGGCAGCGCCACGTCCCTCCTCTGTAGCTGCACAGGTGGAGGTTTGCAGACTGTTCTGCAGGATTATCAGGATAGGAGTATAGGTTTTTGGGGGGGAAAACAGGATTTATGGGACATGGGATTGCTATTCTTCATGAAGACCTCCTCAAAGTCCTCTAGAAATCCAACTGTTAATAACTGACATAAAATTAACTGCTCTGGGTAGGGCCTTGCAGACCCTGAGAAAGGATTTTGAGTATTTGTGCAGATTTTTGTGTCTTCTTCATGTTCTTGGCCACGCATACTGCTTCTGGGTCTATTTACTTTTTGTCAAAACCACTTTTCAAGTGGATACTTTTGTGGTCTCTTTTTTTGTGGCTTCTTCCAAGGCTCAGCAGGGTTGTTTTTTCAACTGCAATTGATGTCAGTGAGTGCAGAATTAGCCAGAAAGCCTCTTGGCTTATCACACACACCAAAAACCAGAATATAGGTGTAATATTGGTGGACTCAGATTCTATCATTTCAGCAGCTGTAATCTTTTTATTCACCAGTATTCCTAATCAAACACACTGTCTTTTTCCTCTGTAGGTGTGAAGGGGGAACAAAACAAGGCTCACCCCAAACGGCTGAGAGAAGAGGTCGAGTGTAGAACCAAGGCACCCTGAGCCCCATGTTGGCACTTTCACCCTGCCAGATGTTCAGTTCAGCACATCCTGCCTGATCCAGCCTGTCTCCTTTACACCACCTTGAAATCACACACTACTTTTGGTTGGAAGGAACTCAGTGTGTTTAATTGCTGTGAGAGGGGAAGAACACAAGTCCAGAAAAATAAGTAATTCACCACACAGAGTGAGACCCATCAATTATAAGGAAGCCTACAGAGAGAGGGAAAGGAGAGAAAAGAAGGAAGAGCATGAAGATGCTTCCTCTGTGCCTGCAGAAGCCACGTGTTCTGGCCCTTTTCTTCAGCAAGGGGGTGTGGTAAAGAGTGACTAAATCAGCTGCCTCAGAGCATCTTCTGAGGCCATGGCACCTGAGATGGGTTTGGTGGAGCCCCAACACCTCCAAATTAACAATTGCTGGCTGTCTTTGGTGGGGAGCTGGTTGCCCTGACAGGATGAAATGGTGATTTTTTCATGTTTCACCCCAAAAGCTGAAGGGAAGCCTTGTTCCATACTAGTGGAAATAAGAAACTGGTCTGGGTATTTTGGTTTGGGAGGCATCCTAAACTTGATGTACAACCAGGAGCTGCTGGGGTAACTGCTGCATTGAAAACCCTTGGCACAGCCAGGCAAAAACCTTCCACTGAGGCAACTTTATGGGCATGAAATGCTTTCAGTAAATCAAGGCAAGGTCTGGGTGAAAACACAGGAGGCAAAGAGTTAAGTTGCTTTCATGTTCCAGGTACTTTCCACTAAAGAAGCCCCATATCAGAGTGCTGTATCTTTCTGAATGTGAGTTTAGACTGCTTTTGTGCTAATGCATTTATATTGTGATTGTGAAAAGCTTTTTTTAAAGAGGAAGATAAATCTTACCCAAATCTGATAATCATTTTTAAAAATCTCTCCTCTGAGATTTATGTTGCTTCCCCCCCATCCCCGACTAAAAAAAAAAAAAAGGCAAAAAAAAAAAGAAATAAAAAGGAAAAACAACAACCCTACTGCATCAAAGACAGAAATAATGGCTTGTAAGTACTTAAAAGCTTATGGATAGGAAACTTAAAAAACTGGTCGGATTCAAACCAAATCCTATCAGATTTTCTTGGTTCTCATAAACCTTTAATCAGCTCCCATGGGGCATTTTTACTAACCATAAAACATGTGATTAGAAGACACATGAACTACTGGAATTATGACAGCGAGATGGGCTTTGACTTTAGCCCGACTTAGGGAGGGCAGCACAAGAGCCCTGGCAGCTCTGCCCAGGAGGGGACACTCCACACTGCCACCCCGACAAGCCAGGCTGGTGACAGGACCCTCCCTCACCGTGTCTCAGCCCTGGCAGGGGCTTTCAGAGCCCAGGCACCCTCCTGGATTGAACCTTGGTGCTGTTTGAGGACACCCCTGCTGTCTGGGGTGACCCACAAAGGACAACAGCAGAGGGCTGGGGTGATCCCCACAGCAGGATGGGAAAGGTGGCACTTCCATCAAGCCTTTCTGTAAGATGGTACCTGGCTGGCAAGTGCAGAGTGTGACCCAGGGTGCCTGGTGGTGTCCTGACCCACCCAGGTCCAGCCTCGGAGCTTGACCCAGCCTCTTTCCCTCTCAGGGTTTGGTTGGTTTAAAACACCAATTTTCTGGAGCCTGAATTCCCTGATGCAAGTCAAGGCTTTGGAGTTGAGTGTAATTTATTTGGGATCTTAGGGTGCTTTTGTCTGGTTTGTACCTGCAGGGCACAGTCACTGAGGCAGAAGAGATTTTGGATTTGAATCTTAGAATCACAAAATGGTTTGGACTGAAAGGATCTTAAAGCTCATCACATTCCAAACACTCTGCCATGGGCAGGGACACCTTCTACTAGACCAAGTCACTCAATTTAGGCTGAAAATGGCCCTTTGGCCCCTTTGTGGGGGAAGATAAATATTTTATTTGTAAAGGTCCCATTAATCTGTAGGATAGAAATGTGCTGTAAACAGCATAGAATATGGTAAATATAATTTGGCATTCTTCTGTGCTAGGTTTTACTGATAAATGTGAGAATTTCTATTTCTGCCATTCAAAAGCAGTCTAATTTGGAAAAAAAAGCCCCAGTGTTTAGAGGAGAACAGGTCTTTTTAGGATGTTAGTATACAGGCAAAGTTGCATGTCCTATCTTTTTACCCAGGTGAATATGCAAGGCTGGCACTTTAAAGGGGAAATAGTTTTAGTATCTACAGACCTGGATGTCTGGTGGTGTAATTTCAGATTAGGGAAAACTGCTGATCTTTTAGCTGACACCACTGCACATTAAGCACCACCCCACAAAGTCCATTTACTCTTTGTATGTGGATATGATAAAGATTCCACTTAAATAAAAAAAAGCCAACATTATATCTCTGCTGGGATAAAAGCAAGCAACCTGAGTGTATGACTAAAACCTAACTCAACACAATCACTTGAGCACACCATGCAAAAAGAATTTCAGGAATCCTGGATATGTGGCACAATTTTACTAAGCTGCTGGGGGACTGCATGCATAACTTAGCTCATCTGCTCTGGTCTTCTCCAAATTCTGCAGGAATTTTCTTGAGTGTACCTGGGAGGACTATATCAGTTTATGTTACACCAGCCACTGCAACCCTCTGCTGTAAGATCAATTTGCAATTCCTGGTGCTGCAATGTCTGCAGGAGGATTACTGAGTGTTAATGAGATTGGACTGTATGGTGGCTGGAACAATATGGAAATGATGGAAGAGCCTGATACTGTGAATTACAAAATCCAGAATCACTGGTACAAGTGAGCTCCTGGTAAAACATCAAACTCTACAAGTGTAACAGAGGAAGGGTAAAACTGGAAGCCCAAGGTTCATACCCAGAATAAGGATCAGCTTTAAACCCTCCCTGTATTGGCTTCTGGGAGTTTATCTTTCCTCAGAGGAAAGGTAAAACAGGAAGCACAAGGTTCATACCCAGAATAAAGTTAAAACCTTCCCTGTATTGGCTCCTGGGAGTGTGGTTTGGCCAGGTAGAAGGAGGATTGTGCCCATCAGCTGGGCCCTGTTTTCCTGAGAGGAGGGGGACACCCCACCCCTAGAAACATTCAAAATCAGGTGGATGGGGCCCTGAGCACCCTGCTCTAGTGGAAGATGTCCCTGCACACTGCAGGGGGTAGGAACTAAATGACCTTTAAAATTCCCTTCCAACCACAATCATCCCATGATCCTGGAGGACAGGCAGAATTTGGGAGGTGCTGGGACCCTTCCTGTCACGGGACTCTTTGAGCTCCTGAGACCCTCTCGAGTGGAAGGTGGTACTTCAGTAATTTAAAGAACAGCCCTCTGCTCTGGGCCCCGCATTGTGCATGCCAGGAGACAGCAGGCTGGTCCTCACCAGCCCCTCACACCGTGTGGCCCTGCTTTCTCCATGGGGACACGAGACATGGGACATCAATCTGAGCAGCTCTGTCAGACCTGGGGTCAATCCTCAGCCTTCCTTTTATTGTTTCCTCCCCACCCTGTTGTTGCAGGCATTTCTTTGCAGTGCTGATCTCTCATCCCTGCACAGGAACCATCTGAGGAAGGAGAAGCAGTGGCCATTTGTTTGCTGCCCAGGTCACTGGAGAATGTGCCACCCTCAATTTGGGATGAGGGATTACCTTCAGCCTTTGGAGATCATGGCTTTGGAGAGCTGCTTGGACATGGTCCCAGCTATCCAGGCAGGTAAGAGTGGAGCTGCACTGCTGGCATCCTCTGCAGAGGTGCTGTGGCCAGGCTGGAGCAATGCCATGGCATCCCAGAAGTCTCCATGGATGTTTCAGGAGAAGTGCTGCGTCAGCGTGCCCTGCTATTCCCAGGAAAATTGAGGGGATGCCCAGGTAATGCAGCCCAGCTCTACAGGAGCCTCCCAGGTAAGAAACAGGGCCTCCATCAGGACCCCAAAATAAAAGTGCTTATACATTTTCTGGGAAACTGGGGGTGGAAAAGACCCATTCCAGTGTATTTCCATGCAGCCACACAGGGATTCCTCACATGGAAATCCTTGGGTCACTTGGACTGGAGCCTTCAACACACAACGACTTTTAACAGGCAACATCTGACAGTACCAAAGCCCTTTGCAGCCCTGGGTGAAATTATGATAACAAGAGAAAAAAGCTATTACTGCCACCATGCTTTCATTATGCAAATGATATTAAGATAGGCTGTGCAGATCGCCCGTGGCTATGCTATAATCTCCATGCAGTGATTATAATGTGTCAAACTTAGTCATTTTGATTATGACATGTTAATTACATGCCATCCTCATGCAGACATGAATATTACTCGCAGTCAAACAAAACACAAATTGGGGGCATTGTTGTTTTGTTTTTTGTTGTTGTTGTTGTTTCGTCTTTTTTTTTTTTTTTTCAGTTCTTGTTTTTGCTGGAAATTTTGATGATTAAATGGATTAAAAGATAAAGAGATATGTAACATTGTAAACTCATGAAACATTGGCCAAGCCATCCCTGGCTGCCTGGGTGGAGTGGGGTCTTCTATTACAAAACAGAGTCTGAAGCTTTATTATTGGGTGGGGTTTTTAGTCCCAGCAGGGTTGGTATAAAATATGTATGTTATAAACTGTAGGGCTGAGTGAGGTTGAAGAACAATTGAATTTTTAACTCTCCATGGGATTCCCAAGAAGAGGGTGCAGATGGCCAGGGTACCCCCATTTCCACCACGGTGCAGTGTCCATGGGTCACTTTACTGTGGATGCTTCCCATGACCTTCCTCAATTATCTCAATTTCAGAGGAATGTTTCTTTTTAATTAAATAATGTTCCAAAGTTTTCTGAGGACAAGCCCTTTTTTTTCCTCTGACAGATCCTGCTAAATCCTCCTTGAGGAAGAACAATTTCTTTCCCCCTTCTATTTTCCAGAAAAAAAAAAAAAAACATTTTAAAATGTTGCTATTTTGAATGTAGCTCACTGTAAAAAAATAGTTTCAGGGGAGATAGTTGAGTAAAATATTCCCCCATGATGAAATATGCCATTAAATATAGAAACAGCTCAGATATCAGATCTTCCCACCGAGATTCCCCTGGATGAGGTATCTGGGTAAGAGGCTGAGTAACTGAGACACCTCAGTAAGTATGGAAGGGAAGAAAAAAAGAAAAGGCACCTCACAAGGGAACAACACTTAACTAGACTTATAAATAGCCAGGATTGCAACTTGCCTGATTAATTTGGGGAAATAAACCTCACTGAAAGCTTTTTTGCAAATTCTTCAGATTTCCTTACCTTAGCCCTTGCTAGTGTTTAAAAATAAAATATTGACATCAAAGCTAAGGCTTTGGTTTAGGTAATTAAATGCTTTAAGTTACGGGTTCATTAAGAGGGGTCTCTCCTAGTACTGTTTCCTCTGAGTTAAAAAAAAAAAAAAACAACAAAGAAGTAAAAGAAAAAAAATAAATAAAAGAAAAAAAATTCCAGAAACCAAATAAAAATGTGCACAATAGACTATTTTTAGCTAAAATTTGTGTGATGGCTGGTAGGACCGAACTGAGAAGAGGGAAGGAGCCAAAGGATACCCAAACATCAAGGGACAAGCTTAAAATTCAGAATTGCTTCGCCCCCAAATCAAATTCCATCCTGGTTCTTTCTGGAGGGACCAACACCACTTGAGAGATCTGTCATGGGTGTGATGAGCACAGCAGGGCTGATCTTGATTTTGGATGCATTTTGGAGCATCTGCAGTGTAGATTGTGATCAATTACTGTGATCAATAATTTTTAACTTCATGCCATAGTCACCATTTTGGCAGCTTCGAGGTGAACTGGCTCTTTGCTTTTTTTTTAAAGTGTAAAATAAATTTTAAATAAAATAAAAGGCATCCCCCTAAACATTGTGCTTTTACAGAGGGACATTTCAAGGCAAGTTTTACACAGGTTCTGCCCAGAGGGAAATTAAACTCTACATGTAAATGGAGATTACACACAAAGGAATCTATTACTTTCAATATTTCTCAGCAGGAGGGTTCAGAGTTATTTAAATAAGTTTAGATATTAAACCTAAAGTAGCCATTAAAGGAATGTGGATTTGTTTGCCTAGTTTTTATAGAAATCTTTTTTCCTTTTCCAGCTGACTGAAAAATCCATTGCTTGCATGATGGTGAATATTTTTAATGCATAAAAGAAAAAAAATCAAAGAACTTTCAATATGACACTTCCTTTGAATTTTTAAGCACCAAATTACAGAATACTTATTATAGTAAAATGTCTTCTTTAGGAGAGATTAAACTGCAAACATTTTCTTTGCTTTTTTTCCCTTTTTCCATCTATCCTTTAGAAGAGAGCTAATATAAACACTGACATTAAACCATATTGGCTATGTAAGGCACTTTGATTGTCATTGAGATTATTTTAAAAGTTATTTAGGTCCCCACGTTACATCTTTGCAACTGCATGGAAAATGTTTCACCATGTTTCTCTTTGCAATATTTCTTTGGGGATTCATAAATATTGATTGTACCGTAAAAAATTGATGGAATCTTGAAACAGACTGCAGTCTTGGTAGCTGGGGAATTTACTCAATTTTTCTCAATAGCTGCAGTCTATAAAAAGAGGAGATTTTGCAAATTGTTTCTCACCTTGTCTTTTTAGTATTTAATAGCTCTCAATTCTGCAGCCTCCTGAACCATGCACCGGGTGCATTTTCCATCAAAGCTGTATCAGCCCTATTCAAAGGGAATTAAAAGGTGAGGTGTGACCAAGGGGTTAAACTGCCTTCATGGCTGGCAAGCCTAACTTTCATTACTGGTGGCAGTGTAGAGCCATCCTACTGCTCCTCGTGCTAAAACTTCTGTTTAAAAAAAAACCAAACCAATCCTTCAATATTACTGGGTGCACGTAAAGAAAACAAAAATACCACAAACAAGCAAACAAACACACCCCCAACCAAATAAAAACACCATAACCAAAACCTTCCAAGAATTTCTCTCAGTTGAAAACAAGCAAACAAACAAACAAAAAAAAACCCCTAAAAAATTAGTCATTTCCCTGAATGCCAAGGAATCCCTCAGCATATTATTATGAAGCACGGGATAGCTTCTTTTGGTGTGGGAGAGTTTTAGCTCCCTTCACACAGGATTAGGCACAAAGAAGATGTCTTTGGTAAAGCCCTGGGATGGAACCTGTGCCTAAACCCCAAGATCCATCATCCTGTCCTGTCCCCCTGTACTGCATCCAGGCCACCTTTGCTGGATCTCCTTTGGCTGACACCCGGAATATTCTGGTAAATGCTGGGGGAGTTTGGTAAATGCTGTAACAGAGATCAGTTTCTTTCCCTTTTAAGCCTCTGGTGGGACTTTCTGTGCTCCTCTGTGACCTGTGGGCACTGTCAAGCTTGGAGGCAGCAATGACTTCTCCTTGGCTGGGTCCTGGCTCTGCTGGCTGACGGTGATTCCCTCTTCCCCAGCTGTAAATTAGACTTCCCTTTGGATTATTTTGCTCTTCCAAGGAGAGCATTGACAGCAGCACTGGGCATGTAGGACTGTGCACAGGCAGCAGTACATTTGCTTTGCTCCTAGTTCAATAAATGAATCCCAGGAATAAACAGGAATGAAGGGACAGGTCTCTGCAGCACTGCTGGGCTTTGCTTTCCTTCAGCCAGGCTGGAAGCAGCCATGAGATTTTTTGCGAGGTGATGCCTGGGTGTACTGCAGACATGTGTTTTGCAGGAAAAGTCTGCCTGGGGTCAGATTTTTTATGGGTGACAGAAAATGGGACCAGGAGCCGTTTTGTCCTCCTCTATCACTCCACTGGGTCAAACCTGAGATCAGTGTGAGATCTGGAGAACAGATCACCAAAGCCAGAGGGAAAAACAAATCTCTGGTGAGCGGGCAAGAGTAGAGTTGAAATAACCAGTCCTTGCGTTGGAAAAAATAACTTAGAGAAGCATTTTCTGCACTGGAACTTCTGTCCTCATGTATTTAATTTGGTTCCTATATATCAGATATGTCTCATATTCTTATGTCTCATATTCTTATATATCGGATGTAAGAAACCTCCAACTTCTGCTTGGGGAAAACACTGCAGCTATTAAAGGAGACCATAAATGTCTCTTTTCTAAGTAGGCCTTGAGGTCTCCACAGGAATGATCTGCAATCTGTCCCTCAGGAGTCCATCCAGGTGTCCAGAGCAAAGGTCCTCAGGAACTCCATCAGGGACATCTGGAGAAAACAATGGCAGAAAACACTCTAATTATTCAAGAAACCCATAAAACTTTTTTTTTTTTTTTTTTTTTTTTCCAGGTAGGCCTCCAGGTGTCCAGACAGTAAGATCCACAAAGTGTACACAAAAAGTCCAGAAAAAATAATCTCAAACCCCAAAGGATTTCCATGCTCCTGGATTCCATCCCACTGCTACCTGCTGCCTCGGACTTCGAGCCAGTGCAACAAAACAAACATTTCCCATCTGACAAGGGATGCTTTTCCTCTTGGCTTCAAAACCCACCGGCCTCAATTAGCCAGACCCGAAGAGATTTTGATAAGCTTAAGCCAGGACATGTTTCTATAAAGAAAGTGGCCCTGCTAAATGGGTTTCTGCTCCTGGGGGCTGTCTGCTGCTGCTTTTGGCGTGTAGCAGCCCCTTGCATTAACATTAATGGGGGCTCAGCGTGCACAGGAGCTGCAGAAAGAGCCTGCATCAAGGCTGGGCGTGCTGCAGTAATGGCCCTGCTTTATGTGCTCTGCACTTTAGGGTTTCCTTCCCCCAAGCTGGAGTAGGGAGCCCAAGGAAGCAGGGATGAGCTGCAGTTGGCTGCGGCGTGAGCGGGGTTTGCAGTGGGGCTGTGATGAGGAGGGCAGGTGTGGCTTGTGGCCAGCCAGGGCTCACCTGTGCACAGCTGGACTGCACATGGCCGGGTCCCCTTGGTGCCTGCCCACCTACTGCTCCTCTCCTGCTGGCCTGGGACCCCTGGGAGTCTCTTTGCCAAGCCAAAAATGGAGCCCCAGGATGGTTTGGATGGGGAGGGACCTTAAAGCTCATCTCATTCCAAGCCCCTGTGCCATGGGCAGGGTCACCTTCTGCTGTGGGGCAGCTCACCTTGATGGAGCAAATGGAAAAAAAGGGAAAGACCAGGAATATGAGCATGAGGGGAGGAAAATATTAATTGCATCCCCTACAGGAATCTCCCTCAGATACAGATTAAACAGGTTGACCCTGGAGAATAGAATCATTCCAGCTCCTCTCCTGCTGGCCTGGGACTCCTTAAAGCCTCTTTGCAAAGCCATAAATGGAACCCCAGGATGGTTTGGATGGGAAGGGACCTTAAAGCTCATCTCATTTCAAGCCCTGTGCCATGGTGTCCTGGTTCAGGGCAAATTTGGGAGAAAACCTCCAAAGGGGGGCCTTTCCAGAAAGCAAACCCACACAGCCCCTCCCCCCAGCTGGTTTGGGAAGGATTCCTCAGAGAGAGGTGGAAAGGACCTGTTTATTTAACAGGCACAGCACCCCCAGCACACAGAATGAACAATACCAGATGACACCGCTCTTTCACTACTCTGAAACAGATGACAAATTCAGAAAGTCTCTCCTGGGGTGGTCGCTCTGTTATCAGTCCCTCTGGTGCTGGGGCAGCTGCTGCAGCCACAAGGTGCAAACTCTGGGTGTTTGCCAGGTCCCAGTCTGGAGCGGGCTTGAGTGGCTCCAAGAAAGGGAAAGAAGAACAGTTCAGGGAAAATTCGGACTGCCTAGCAAAAGCAGGAGCAAAGCAGGAGCAAGAGCAAAGAGCAAAAGCTTCACTATGTACCACCCCATCTGTATATCCCACCAACCATTAGGGGAGTGAGCAGACTGATGACAAAACAAAGCAGAGCTTTGCTCTTCAGAGCCAGCCCTGAAGGTACAGAACATAATATCCAGCACAAACACAACAACAGCTGGGGACACAACCATCATAATGTCACCCTAGGACACATGGGCAGGGTCACCCTCTGCTGGATCAGGCTGGTCACTGTCCCTGATGCAATGTCTTCACAGCAACTTCTGACATTAACTTTGTCCGGGCTGTGCTGCTTTAAAACAGCAAAGGCAGCTGAAAGTCTGAAATTTAAGGCCAGGGGTTTAATATAACCAAGAAGTGAAGGTGCAATGTTAATGAAGGAAGGGGGGACAAGAGGGAGGGGATGTTACTGCAGGGGTGTGTAGCCTCTGTGCTTGGCCTCAAGGTTTAACAAGGTGTTCATCCGTCCTTGAGCCATAGGTTTGGCTGTGCCAGGGCATCAGGGGTGGACAGGTACAGTGCCAAGTGCCAGCTAGCCCAGGCAGGCAGGGGAGAGCCTGTTGATGGGCTGGTGACTGTCTGCTGTGCCTGTAAAACCCTGAGCAGAAGGACCAGAGCCTGGAACTGAGGCTGTCCATGAACCATCCCAGCAGAGAGTGTGCAAGAGCAGCTCCACGACTACAAACCTGGCAGCAAACAACTTCCCCAGAGCAGGTACTTCATCAGCAAAGAGCAGCAGCAATGACCAGAACAAATCCCACCCCAAAAACATTCACATCTGGTAAGAAATGGAGAAGATGATAACCCCAAAAAGGTGCAGAGCATGGATACACGAGGTACCAGAGAACTGGGAACAGGTTACCTACAGTGACCCTAAAGAACCAGCTCAAACTGCAGGAGAAATTGCTAAAATGCTGTGTTAATTTTGTAACTCTTGTTTTTCCTGCAGAAATATTTGTTGAGATTATTCATATTTCATATTATATTATTATTTTACACATTATGTTGTTATTTATATACATTATTAATATTTGGTGAGAGGACCTAGCCTAAAGCCATACTAGGGGACGTTCAAGCTGGGCATCAAGAGGAATTTCTTCACAGAAAATATGATTACACATGGGAAGGGGCTGCCCAGGAAGGTGGGGGTGTCCCCACCCACGGAGGTGCTCAAGGAATGGCTGGACAGGCCACTGGACGTGGCACTCAGGTGACAAGGTGGGGATTGGCATACAAAAGTTGTGCTGCCAAAACCACTGCAAGGTGATGGGAATCACAGGAGTGATGTTGCTGGGGGGCAGCTCACCTTAATGGAGCAAGTGGAAACAAAGGGAAAGACTGGGAATATGGGCATTGGAGGAGGAAAATATTAATTGCAGCCTCTACAGGAATCTCCCTCAGATACAGATTAAACAGGCTGGCCCTGGGGAATAGGATCATTCCAGCAACTCATGGAGGCACAAATGCAAGATGAGTCAGGAAGAGCAGGCATGATGGTCCCCGAGGAGAGCCCAAACTCGTTGCTCCAGGCTCAAGCCTCCTTCCAAGCTCTGGTAAAACCCCACAGTCACTTCCTTCTCCACCCTCTCTTCTGCCAGGATTGGAGCAGAGATGCTGTTTTTGCGTGGCATAGCATCGTGCTTTGATCTCTAGTTTTATGGTGGTAGGCACAAGCAAGATCTCCTCCTCCCTTGTACCCACCCCCCTCTCAAGCTCAGTGATGAGGGCAATCCTCAGCATTTACCATTATGCTAATCCTTGCCTCACTTGGAACTTGGCCAGTTCATTTTCATGCTACACTGCTCATTTCCAGCTTCTAACGTAGTTTTAAAGTTGCATTAAATAAAGAATGGATGTAAAAATCAAATTAATTACTGGACACTCCATGCTACTTAATTTTAAAGCTCCCATTCCACCAGTATTTCTTGTAATCACAACAAGCTGTGGAGTGCCAGGATGGCCGTATTGCTCTTAAATATGTTGATTAGAGGAAAAATATGAAATGGAGATAAGTTATGTAGCATTGATTTGCAATACTGTTTGCAGCTCTTATTTTCACTTTGCAGTTCACAGCTGAGGGAGCTGGGAAGGGGCTGAGCCTGGAGAAAAGGAGGCTCAGGGGGGACCTTGTGGCTCTGCACAGCTCCTGACAGGAGGGGACAGCCAGGGGGGGTCGGGCTGTGCTCCCAGGGAACAGGGACAGGAGCAGAGGGAACGGCCCCAGGCTGGACCAGGGGAGGGTCAGGGGAAAATTCCTTCATGGAAAGGGCTCTCCAGCTCTGTCAGAGCTGCCCAGGGCAGTGCTGAGTCCCCATTCCTGGAGGGATTTCAAAGCCATGTGGATGTGGCACTTGGGGACATGGATCAGTGGTGGCGCTGGCAGTGCTGGGGGAATGGTTGGACTTGATGGAATTAGATGGCTTTTCTGACCTTAATGGTTCTGTGATTCTATGATGTCATTGCTAGGAGACAAAACAAAATCATCTTGGATAGCAGGTCCTAGGATTCAAAACATACTTTATGTAAAACTGAGAGTTTCTCTGGTGTCTAAAGAAAATTGCCATGGATTGTAACACTCAAGCCCCTTCAGGCAGACAAGTGCACTGGTATATTTTTTCAAATAAAAATATGCTTTAAAGTAATTTTTTATTTTCTATATTGCACGTCCAATCATTAGAAAATTCTAGTACTGTGTCTTTAAAGCTAGGCAGATGGTCAGAATTTGCCATAATTTGGGTTTGTTTTACTATATGTGTAACTTTCAAGGATAAGTGCTTGTTTTTGTTCAGTGAAGAGCCGTAGATAATGTTGCTTGCCAAGTCATAACCTTTTTTGTTTCCATTTAGCTCTGTGCTATAGCTAAATCTGGACATCACTAGAACGTCCTGCTTTTGCATTTTCTATTTGAGTTACTTTAATCCTTGCACTCCTATATGACAATATTTTTTTTAATTGCTGGGCTTGTTTTGAGCATCTTTCTGCAGACCCTGCTGCCCACAGAGGTACAGCCACAGAAGGTTTGTCCCTCTGCAAATGACATTTTTCTGTTCCATGGGCTTTTCACACTCTTCTGGGGTGTGTAGGGACTGACCCTGCATCTTCTGTAAATAAAAACAGTTTGGCAATCCCAGAACACGCTCTCTTACAAACACCAAACAGGGGGAGGATGCTTCAGTATTTCAAAGGAACCTGAGAGCAGAGCATTGAACCAGGGCCTTTGAAACTAATGCAAGCTTATTTTTTATCATTATGTTGCTCTTTTATCATTTGTTAAAACGTTTGTTTAATTTATTTCCATTGCAGGAAGGGGAAGTGTCTAGAATTCAGATTCTGATGATTAAAAAGCACGAAGCAATGGCACAGAAGGGGTTACACCTGCACAGCCATTCTTCACGGTGCAACTTCTTCCAGGACCCACACAAAAACTTATTAAGCGGCTGCCTGTCACCTCTCCTTAATAAATAAGAATCTCTTTTCAGCCTCTTTGTCTCCTTCACCTCTGGGGCCAGCGTCCTGTAAACACACTGCCAATTAAACCTCACGTCTAGCAAGGCCACAACTAATGAAAAGCAATAGAGAATTCACTGCCTTTTAATGAGGAAAACATTGCTTTTTACAGGGAACAATTTATTGGGCCAATTCCCCCCGTCCATCACCCTGGGGAACTGCTGCCTTTTTTACCCCCTGTTTGTTACTTTGTCAAGCGCGTGTAAAATTGCGCGCTGAACACAGAGGTGAAGGCTCTGACTCAATTTATGGTGTGACATCTCTGATCTTGCTCCCCGGATCAGTAAGCGATGCTGGCAATGATATGCATGGAAATTAATTACTGTGCCCGGCAGCAGTGCAGCAGGCCCCTGCCGCTGGTGACAGATCAGGTTTGCAGGAGTTTGTCTGCTGCTGCTGCTTGCTGTCACAGGCAGGCGATGCCAGCCCCATGCAAGCCACCCCAACGTCACCACGGCCCTGGCAGGGCAGAGAGGCCGCAGGGGTCCCGCTGGAAAAGACAAGCCGGATTTAAAAAGATAAAAAAAAAATTAGAGAAAAAAGGACCGCCGTGATTTTACACCTCTTTTAGGTTTTTTTTTCCCCCTAAGAGTGGAGAGGAGGCGTTATGTAAGAGTGCCACAATGTTTGAGCAAGGGGAAACTTCTGCCAAGCCTACTCTTAAAGTTATGTATATTAATTGGGGGAAAAAAGAGGGATGGAGAGGCTGAATTAAAAATAAATAATACTGGGAACAAACTCTGGATAAAAACCTAGAGGTCACGTCACCCTTGGTTATAATATGTGTTAGCTCTGTTAGCTTCACAGCCCTTTTTTCCTAGGATTTGCAGGTTAAAATGCATTCATTGAGTCATGGATTCATGGCATGGTTTGGGTGGGGAAAAAAACCTTAAAGATCACCTGGTTCCAATCTAACATTTTGGCTGCTCTATTTTGTTTCCTCTCTGTTTTCTTGGTTTTGGTGGTTGTTTTTGGGGTTTTTTGGGTTTTGGTTTTTTTTGGTTTTTTTTGGTGTTTTTTTTTTTGTTTTTTTTGTTTTGTTTTGTTTTGTTTTTTTTGCAGGTGAATACAGCAGGTTTTACTTGGTTTAACTCACCCATGGCTCGGGACATAAAGGGACACTCAGTGCACCTTGGGGGATGGCCAAGATGTGTCATCCTGCTGAGCTGTTTTGGGGAAAACAAGAGAATTGCTCCAGAGCAGCTGTAGGAAACCCCTCCTCACTGAGCTGTAGGGCCCTGTGGTCCATGAGCATCCTTGACTCCTTTCCCAGGTCACTCCTCCACTGAAGGAGTGGTGAAGCCAGCTGAGATGGAAGGAGGGATGGTGGGTAGGGACAGGCACAAACTCCCACTCCTGGCCCCTGACACCTCCACTTCCCCTGGCACTGCCATCTTCCTCACCTCACTAATTTTGGGAGTGGAAAAGTGGTACTGGTCACTTCCATGTCCTTCTGGGAGGAGCACTTGGACACACACTGGGGTGAGAATGACACAAGGAATGTGAACTCTGCAAGAACTGTCACTGCATGACTTCATAAACTCTTCTGGCAAGGTATTTTTGTTTGTTATTTGACAGTTTTATCTTGTTATTTTTAAACACATTGGCATATCTAGTGGGAGATACCGTTTTTTGCTTTGTCCTCGGACTGTTCACATAGTCATGGACTTAATTTAAAATTTCCTTTATTTCTCACCATTTACTTCATGGGTTTGTACACTTTTAGGCCCAAAAGGGCTCTGTGTTGTTCTGGGGACTAGAAGAATAAGACATGATGCCCCCAGCACTGGGGTACCAAGGCAAACAGGGATAATGACACATTTGATCCAAACACAACTGAATTCCCCACAAAAGTAATTATCTTAAAAAAATGAAGGACTCCACCTCCAGTAGGTGGGTTTGGGGTCTCTATTCCCAACCCAGTCACAGTCCATGGGTTTTTTTAAAAACAAATATTTCCTGTTTGTGGCACTGATTTTCAGCTCACCTGCGCTGAAGCAGCCATACAAGTCTCTAATGGCAAGAAGGACACCTTAAAAATATGTTTGTAAAAAAGTGAGCAAGCAAAAGAAATGTGTAATGACAAATATCTGGGGAAAAGAGGCAGATAGAGAGGAAAACAGGGATACCCATTAGCTGGTTTCAATGCCTTGAGTGATGGCAGTGCTTGTTGATTCCACATCCCCACAGCTCTCGTGCTGCCACCCTCTACCCTCTGCCACTTTGCTTTTGGATGGGGAACATTTCAGAGAAAAAGCAGGTGATTCAAAGAATAAATCATACATTTGGACCTACCTGGGTATCTTCTTTGACACAGTGTGCATGCACATCAAAGAGCAAAGTTTGGTTCTCCCTATTTACCCTGACAGTGAAATCTAGAAACTGCCATAAATGCATAAAAAGCCCAAGATATTTCAAAGCTCAGGGAAAAAAAAAAAAAAAAAAAAAAGAGCAGGGAGAGCTGTGAAAGATGGCTTCTTTCCTAATGTGACTGTTAGATTTGGCTGGTTTAGCAATTAAACTTTTCCTTTATTTGTTACCCCTACAGACCCCTGGTTAGAATAGGATCCTGAAGTTGAGTCCGCCAGAGCATTGGGCTTACATGATTCAATTAACCTTTAAGGTAGCTCTGGAAGTTGGTACTCTAGGAGATCCTTTTGTTAATTGGCAGCCTGACACAGACAATTAAGTTTGATCAGATGAAGAGGGCATCAGGGACATCATTAGCATACTGTACTGAAGACTACGTGGTGTGTAAAAGTTGTTTAATTTCTGCCAAGGAAGAAAGCGGGGGGCTGGGGGAGCCCTCCTTGCACATACAGCATTTTGCTTATTAAATATTTCATTTCCCTTGCCATAAGCTGCAAATGTTCCCATTTTTTACCCCTCCTTTTTGGTTTCTTCCCACTGCAGTGAAATCCACTGAATGATCGTTCCTCTCTTATTAAAACTTCTGTGTTTCACTTGAAGTATTGCACAAAAAAAAAAAAAAAAAAACCAAAAAACACAACAACAAAAAAAAAAAACCAACCCCAAAGTAGCAAAACAGCAACAAAATCCGCAGGTTTGCTTCAGAGATGGTCACAAAGCCCATGGTGGATGGAGTATGAGCTGGGTGTGGTTAAAGTGGCTAAAGCTGGAGCTGTGCTAGGTGAGATCTCCAGATGTATTTTGGTCAGGGAATAACAGAAAAACATACCTATGGCTCTCACACACAGCAGGTCTGATTACAAAGTTATCTGTGCATCTCTGGGATGCAGGGGGAGGGCTGGAATGAGGAAGTCACATTCCTCATGGCCATGCATGTCTTTACAAAGGCAGGAAGAGCTGTAGGACTGAGGTGAGCTTGGGTTAGTGATGGAGAGAATTAGTTCCTCTGCATTTCTCTTGCCTGCTATTAATAACAGTGGCAGAGTTGAGGCTACATTAGAAATGCTTTCTTTTTTTTTTCAGGCACCACTGCAGAGCAGAATGGAGATGAGTCAAATTATGGCCATCTGCAAGGTTTAGTCACCATCAACATCCTACTGAATACAGATTTACATCACCTTGCTCACATCTGCTGCTGTGCAGTCCCTTTTGCTCCCTCTCCATTCTCCAGCCCTTTTTCTGTGGGCAAGAGAGAAGGCACTGAAACACAGAGTGGTTTGGCTAGGCAGGGGCATTAAACACCATCCCATTCCACCCCTGCCATGGGCAGGGACACCTTCCACTATCCCAGAGTGCTCCAAGCCCTGTCCAATCTGGTCTTGGACACTTCCAGGGATCTAGGGACAGCCACAGCTGCTCTGGGCACCCTGTGCCAGGGCCTGCCTACCCTCACAGTGCAGAATTTCTTTCTAACATCTGATCTAAATCTCTCCTCTTTCAGTTTTAAACCACTCCCCCTTGTCCTATCAATACCTGCCTGTATAAAAGTTGCTCATACTCTTTTTTCCATAAGTACCCTATAGGCACCTGGAAAGGAAACAAGGCACATAAAGCAGCAGGCACATGATATCAGGATTCTCCATCCTCATGGCACATAGGCAGGGTCTTTGCTTTCTCATTAGCTGCTTCAGCAATTATGATATATATTGCATAATTCTTATAGCATTAGCCTTGCTGCATAAGTCATTAATGAGCTAAGTTAGTGATAGCAGCAAATGTAGACTCTTGTGCTGTGTGATGCTAATAATATCTATGAGATTTTAGTCCTAATCCAGGGAGACTTTTTCAGCCCTCTATTGCCTCAGCATCGTGTAATGGAAAATTAATGGGAAGTTGCAAATGCAGAATGAGTACCTTTTTTTGCTTTGCAGGTTTACCATGCCCCTTGTAGGGTTGTTGCACAAGAACAAAAGAGCTGAAGATTAATCCAGACCACTATCCAACAGTGACCAACACTCAGTGCCTTGGGGAGGACACAGGAACAGGGTAAACACACAGAGCCTCCTGCCCAGGCTGCACTTCCAAAACCCTTTGGATCTGAGTCCTTGTTTTCCACAGGTCCAGCCCCCAGCAGAGTCCCATGGAGCAGATTACTCAGAACAGTAGTACTTGTGTATTTTTTTTATTGTTCTATTTTATTAATATAGTGTAGCTCTTGATGTATGTTTCTTCCATAAAATTTTGGAGCTCTTTTGAACTCACTTAAGTATTTTGATACTTGACCTGGTAAATATCAGAAACAGGTGGTGGGTACCCATAACTCTCCCATGGCAACTTGTAGGTGATTTCAAGCTGATGGTAAGAGTTAAGAGTATGGGAATGCTGGACTTTTGAAATGTTTTTACAAGTCTGTGCCAATAAACCCCATTATTGTTCTGCACCTACAGGCACTTGGAGAGACCAAGTCACAATCTGGAGAGACCAAGTCACAAGTCAGGGCAGCACTTGGAGAGACCAAGTCACAATCTGCAGGTCTCTCTCTGTCAAGGGGAAATGCAGATAGGATGGCTGCTCCCCAAAGTCACCTGTCTCCTGCAAGCACCTCCTTTCAGGAGGGAGGAACCCAGGAAATCTCTTTCCTTCATGGGGGTCAAGTCAGTCTTGTGCACATGGCCTAAGTCTGCTCATTTCTCCTGGGCAGTCAGGGATTCCCATTTACTCCATGCTGTTTTCCACCTCCTTTTCCTGTAGGGGACTCCCCTCAAAAACAGAGTCATAGAATCATTCAGGTTGGAAAAGACCTGTACAATTGTCCAGTCTGATTTTTTTCAGTGCTGAGAAATGGCTTTTACCACTCATTGGTGATGAAAATTTTGTAATGCAAAAATCCATGGCTCTGCATCTCCTAACAGAGGCAGCAGGGAGAGGCAAGGAAAGAGACAGGAGTGTCTGCAAGTTTTGGGTTTTTATCAATTGACATGAGTCCCCAGCTCAATAGATCAGTGAGAAGGTATGTCAGGACATGAAACAATGGGAAAAACATTTCCATGAAGGAATGAGAATTGTGCCAAATTCCTCTCCAGAACTTAGCTGTGGAGCAGGACTTTCCTGCACCCTGCAGGTGTCATGGGCACCTCCTGCAAACTCAAGGACAGACAGATTATTCCTTCTCCATCTCCCACATTAGGAGCATAGGAAAAGGGCAAAAAAAGGTGACAGAAAATAAAAAGTGCAGTGAAGGCAAGTGGCTGCACTGGTGAGCTGTGCTGAGAGCACTGTCTGTCACCTGTGCAAGCCCGTGGGCAGGTGTGCCCCTTGCACTGAGGTTAGCCTGGTTCTGCAGAACTGCAGAGCAGGATGTTTCTGAACCATAGAGGAATAATACTTGAGATGTACTGGCTGTACAGTTTCATTAAGATGACATAACGCCTTGGATAGATTATAATTTTATAATACCTTTGCATGCCACTGCTATTACTACTATGTTGTTTTATGATGGTGTTAATATACAGATGTTGCTTTAATCTGTTTTTTAATTTACTTTGTATATCCCCTACGTACATTTTGTCGTAAGGTAGTTTATTTTGTAGCAGCTCATTTATTTTAAAAGTTGGAGGGGTTTTTTTTATCACTGCTAGCATGCTAATGACATTTATACATGTGTTCTCTTTAATCTCTCCCCTAGTTGCCTGGTACAGAGCACAGATACTATAATTTCTCTGATTTTTCTAAGTGCTGAAAACTGTTTTATTAGGGGTTTTACTTTGAGGTTTAATTTTTTATTTTGAGGTTTATTAAGTACAGTATTTCAGTGTGGCAAACCTCACTTTTTTTTGCAGCTATTTTCATCACAGGGTAAATGTTGTCACTGTAGAGGGGTTTAGTCACGTTGCCCTTCATTTGGTGCTCCCTGGAAAACTCTTGAAAGGAGGATTTTTTAGAGGATCATGTTGCCCCCTCAATTTAGGCAAAATGCAAAGGCTAAAATTTTAGGCTAGCCTCTAGTAGTCACGTCTAGTTAGGACCTGGATTTAAAAAAAATCACTTTCTTATAACAAGCCTAAACTCAGCCCAAGGAATAGGATGTTCCTGTGCTTGGATGCAGATGCCACACCCAGGCTGAAGGGGAATTTCTCCCAGCTGAGATCAAGCTGAGCAGGATCTATCTTTAAGATTCCTTCCAACCCAAATCAATCTACCATTCCATCACTTTTTATTTGGGATCCTACCAAGAGAACTGGGGAATAAGGACTCAAGGCCTGCAGCCTGGCACAAAAAGTGATGGAGGCACGGCCTGGATTTCTGGAATTTGGTGGATGATGCTGGCAGCAGGTTCCCTGGGTGTTTAGTTGCAGTGACAAAGTGAAGTCCCATCTCACAAGGACCTTTGTGCAGAGATAGGAAGGAGGGCACGTGCTTGTTGGGGTAAGAAGAAGAAGGAGGAGGCAGCAGCATCTTTCCGAGCAGCTTCCCCTGCTGGACTTCTCAAATTACATCTAATTAAGTCTGCTGCCCAGAATGCCATCAAATTAGCAAGTGAACAAATTGCACTGACTTTGGTGGGATGAGTGCCTCGTTTCATGCTGCCCTGCAGTGTGACTGCTCTGTCTGTGGCTCTGCTTCGCTGAATCCCTGGTGAAACCCTCCCAAAACAAGGACAAATCCAGCCCTCCAACCACAGGCTTTGACTCCGCTGCCTCGATGTAATATCCTGCCAGGGCTCTCCAGCCTCCTCGGGGAGACCTTCCTGCTTTGCCTGAAATATGTACATGGGGAAAGGCCTGAATATTTTTCCCATAACCTGGTGGGATGGAGCTTGAGAAATGCTGCTGTAGGTGGTTCCATGTTGCCAAAATGTACTTGCTATTTGATGATGTGGGCTTTGGAAGGCCTGCTGTTCCCAATTGTCCATTGCATATTAAGGATGGTTATAGCCAAGAAGACTTCTCTATTTATTTGCTCCCTTTTCACTGTGACTTTATTATGCATGAGCAGCTTGACTGTGATACTTCTTTTGTTTTACATTTTGCATTCATTAAAAACCAGTCATCTGCATATTTTGTGAACCCTCAGGGGTCTCTTCTCCCCTTGATGCATGCGTGCCAGTCCCATTAGCATGGATGGGAATTAGGAGCTCATGCTGAAGAAAAAACACAGGCACACCCTCCCTCTGTTTGTCCTCCTACCATTCAACTAGGATATTTAGAAAAAAATCATTACAGAGGATATTCACTTTGTGATTAAAAAAAAAAAATAAGGAAGAAAGGAAAGGGAAACTTGACCATGTATCTCAGGAGATTCCTTTTATAGCCCAAGGCTAAAGACCTCATAAACAGAGGATGTAAGTAATTTCAGCGCTGCTGAGATTTACCACTCTGTCTTTACCCGTAAGTAAAGTGGGCCAGACCCAGCAGAGAGGACAAGTGGTGTGGTAGGACTGGCATCCACAGTGCCTGCTTCCTCCCCAAGCCTTTCTACAAGAGACTGAGGTCTGACAGGGCTGTCTGGCTCTGTTTTGGTCACTAAACATCCACAATGGTTTGAGCCTGTTTCTGTAGTTGTAGGCTGCACTGTGGTCCTCAGAGTCCTCTTGGTGGTGCTGAGGATGTGGGTGAAGAAGTCATGGGAGTTTCCTAAAAGCAGTCACTGGGGGACCTTGGGGGCTCCTGACCGACCTTCCCAAGACTGCTCCTCATCAAAATGCTGAGCCAAGGGATCCAAGTGTCCAGCTGAGGTTCCTGTGGTGGATGAGGAAGGCTGATCCTGCTCTTATCCCATTTTAAAGAGGTCTGCTCTCCTCCCTCCCCTGCTCCTGTTGAGCAAGGGTTCAGGCTGTGCCTTCTTGTTCCCTGTGAACAAAGAAGTGATTTATTTTTTTTCCATTTCAGTTAAAACTACTGGAGCATGGTGGCCTCTGGTAGAGGGATCCCCTATTTCTCTGCCTTGTCTCTGAGGGTTAAAGCAATCAGGCTTCTCCACCCAGACAGAAGTTTTGTGGAAAACCTCCCCTGCTCCTCTGTGTTTCAAGTTTGGCAGCTCCCCTTCCCACAAAAATGTGCACAGGAAGACACACAGAGAGATATGAATTTATTTTCTGCATTGTTAAAGCTTCAACATTGCCCTCAAATAATCCTGACACAAAGGCAATGCAGCTGGGTTCACCAACCAGCACATTTTGCCCTGAGCAAAGACACTTTCCCATGCATGGAATGATCTCCCACTGTTTCCCATAAGAGCACAGGGCTGGCTAGAGGAATTGAATCAAAAGCTTTCAGAGACAACAACCTGCCTGAAACAACTTGAAACAATTGAGGGCTTGGGTTGTGGCTGGACAGTGATAGCTGGGGCCGCGTGCTAATGTTGGAATTAAGCAATAATCCTGTTTTACTGTTGCTGCCATGGCTGGAGCATCCCATGCTCTGCTGGCATTCTCCTTGTCTTAGCAGCACGCCGGTGGCTGTGAGGGCCAGGTGTGTGTCTGACAGCGTGTTGTGTACTGGTCTGTGATGGACACGGGCAGGGCTTGGCACAATGGGTGCTCTGGCAAGTCAGCCACACAGAGCCTGTCTTGTCTGGGTGGTGGTGGGTGGAGGAAGAGGGATGAAGAGCTTTGGAAAGTGAGACATTCTCTGTATCACCCTTCCTGGCTGTTTGGGCTCTGATTGTGGTTGGGTTGCTCCCTGAAATTAGCAGCATTTCAAGAGTCAGAGTGGCTGGAGAAGCCCAATTCCCTAATGCTTCTCAACCCTGTATATTTCTGCTTTCTGTCTGCTGCTGGTGGTTCATATCCTCAGCAGCACGTTCTAACATCCAGCATGTCCTGGAACGAAATGTCCAAGGAGGTTGTGGATGCCTCAAGCCTGCAAATGCTCAGGTTCAGGCTAGATGTGGCAACCTGGTCTAGTGGCAGGTGGCAGGGAGGTTGGAGCTCGGTGGCCTTTAGGGTCCCTTCTGACCTAAACCATTCTAGGATGCTTTGATCCAAAAGTAGAGAAATTACTTAGCAGGATTATCCCAAAGTAAAGGGATAATTTTCCAGGATAGGAGAGATTTGTCAGCTGATACCTGGAACAAAGAAACATTTACATAACCATGATGAGTTATGAGGTTGTGAGCCATCTTTAGGTCACCTCGAGCTCGGGGACTCCTTGTTATCTTTTGCACGAAGGTAGAAAACTGTAACTTGCCCTTTTAGGAAAAGGTTCTTCCCCCAGTGGGTAGAGGGGCACTGATCAGGCTCCCCCAGGAAGAGAGACAGTCCCAAGGCTGCCAGAGCTCCTGGAGTGTTCAGGCAATGCTCCCAGGGGTGCACAGGGTGGGATTGTTGGGGTGTCTGGGCAGGGTGAGGAGCCTGATCCTTGTGCTTCCAACTTAGGACATTGTGTGGTTCTTTGCACATCTCAGCCTTGCAGAGTCACATTCTCACCTTGACTTACTGCAGCCCAGCTGGTTATTCTCAGCCTGTATCCTCTCTGGGATAGCTTTGCTAAAGCATCTCCCCTTCAGGCTCTTGCCCATGGTCACACTTCCCTCTGGTTCAGAGTTTCTGGTTGTGTCCCAGGCTGTGCCTCAGCTGCGAGCGACAACCCCAATGCAGAAGCAAGCCTGAAGAAAACTTGAATCCAGCACCAATGGGTCTCTCTTATACCACTAAAATAAAACAAAGAAAGCCAGAAAGGATGGGAAATGGTTTTACTGGAGCAGCATCAGTGTCTCCATTTGTGAATTGGTTTCTTAAGAGAAGGAGGCTCCATTTAGGTAAGAGGTCCTGTCACTGGCCTTCACATCTCCAGCCCTCCATGCACCAGCTCTGACTCAGCAGTCTGCAGCAGTAAATCATTAATGGCCCCTTAAAAAAGGCGAGCTAGCTCATAACACAAGCCTGAAATGAGGAAAGGAGATGGGTGGGAGATCAGACTTTCCATTCCAAAATAAAGCATCGCAGTCATCCTGAATGTCTGGAGGGCGCACAGAAGGCCGGAGGCGTTCTCTTTGTTAAATATTTACCACTCAAGTATTATTTGAAAAAACATTTCTGGGACTTTATCTAAGCAGGATGGAGTAAGTGAAACATTTGGATGGGTCAATAGGACCATTTGCCAGAGTGGCTTGTTCTTAAACGGGAATCAAAAGCCGACCAGAGAGAGCTCTGTAATGTTTGACTACTAAAAGCATTGCTCCAGAAATGCAGCCCTGTGCTGGCTCCAAGGGACCAGGGTATGGCTTGTCTCACTGGCACTGCCAGGACAGGATTTCCTCCTCATTACCAGCCATACAAGCTCTTGGACATGAGCAGGGCAAAGGGGTGAGGTCCTGCTGTCTTTGTAGGAAGCTGACGATGCTGAGGAGCTGATCTGGGCTGATGTGAAAACATTCCCTCAAAATCACATTCCTGACTCACAGAAATGACCTGCATTTAGAACAGGGACAGCCTAGCACAGGTCCAGTCCCCTCCTTTGCAAGCCCCAGGGCTCAGGTCCAGCACTACCCAGATGACATTCCAACCTTCTCCCCATCACTCAAGACTTCACTCATAGTAATAATTAAATTACAGATAATTCAGGGTCATCCACGTATTCAAAGCCACCAGAAACAGAATGAAGGTTGTTCCTTGTGAAGACACTGCAGAAAGTGCCAATCTGTAGATGCAAAACCAAAGTAAAAACATTGCTTTATGAAATTAAAAAAAAAAAAAAAAAACAAAAGGGGTGAAAAACTCAGTTATTGCAGGTTTCACTTAAAAATGAATGAAGTTTTATTATCTTCCCAGATGTTTTAAAGGAAATTTTGGCTGGATTGACTGCAAGCTAAATTATTCTGGTTAACCACATAGGAGCAAATCGCTGCATTACGAATGAAGTAATTCAGGAATAAAATAAATAAATGTTCTTCTGGGCGCAGATTTGTGTTGTGCTACTTCCTTCCAGCTTTTTATGTTCATCTTCACTGGAAAAGCGTGAGACACTGAAAAATCCTTGAATTAAGAGGAATTTCTTAGCCAAGTCCAAAACATCAGGGCATTGTTGACATTATTCTCATCATGGATACAAAACACAGCTCTGTACCAGTTATTAAGAAGAAAATGAACCCTATCCCAGCTGAAATCAGGACAAAATTGCTAATGAAATTATGAAGAATCCCATGAAGGAAGCCCTGCAGTTATTTTTTGCTTGAGAAAACCGGGTGAAGCAGAAATATCCACCAGCAAAGGGAAGGGCAAGTGAGCTGGATCCAGGTGGGTGTTGTTGGTGAGTGCTGCTTTTCTGACTGCCCTGCTCCCCACCACAGCAGAGAGCCAAGGAAATTCAGGGGCCAGTGGGTTTGGGCCTGTCTTTAAAATATCCACGCTTGTTAAGGCTAATTCACTATATCTGATGATGACTTTCCCAGAATTTCCATTTTTTTCGAGCCACCTGAGCTAAAGAGTTGCTCTGTGCAAATTATCTCTCTTCCATCAGCTTATCTGCCTCCCCTTGAGCTCAGGCAGACTTTGAGCATCCAGTGTGGTTTCAGGAAGCCAGGCGTGACAAATAAGGACAAGTTGGACTCTTTCCCTTTTTTTTTTTTTTTTTTTCCTTTTTTTATTATTATAAATTATTAAGTGCAAAACACCATCAGCAGCTAATTTTGATTCAGAAATACACTGGAGAAACCTGTAACCTAGGAACGCTTTGTGAGCGGGGAGGGAGGCGTGGAATTTTTCATGCCTGAGGAACCACTCAGCTCCTCTGTACTCCCAAAATTTGCATCACACTGGGCAGGTGCACAGCACAGCCCAAGCTGAGGGAGTCCTGCCTGAGCTGGGGAATTGCTGCACTGCTTCCCACTGTTTTGATTTGTTTCAGATGTCTAAGTAGAATCCAAAAATCAAGAACTCCGTTAAATGTTTTTTGAGGCCTCTCTCCTTTGAGTGAACTTAGAGGACCAGCCCCTCACCTTTTGTCAAATATTGCTGGTGTTTTTATCATGTAACATAGAAGCATGGAATAGTCTGGGTTGGGAGGGACTTTTAAAGGTCATCTAATCCAAGCTCCCTGCAATGAGCAGGGGCACCTTCACCTAGGTCAGGTTGCTCAAAACACATTTCAACCAGACCATGAATGTTCCCAGGCATGGCACCCACCACTCTTTAGGAAACATGTTCTGTGTAAGTATCATGCTGCTAGAAACAGCATTTGTTCCAAAATTTCCCCTTTTATTTGTGATTTTTTTGGGTTGCACCAACCCTGGTTCTTGAGCAGCAGGATTTCTGAAAACTGTTTTCTCAAAACTTGCTTTCCTAATGTCTAATATTAAGGTTGAGTTCATCTTAGGGCTTAATTCCAGAAGAAGACCATGGTTGGGTGTCCTCTTGGTTTTCTTTTATGTAGCTTTCCCCTTCCCATCCCTGAAAATTTACTCGAACTTATTCAATGTGTTTGATATATTTGTCATTGCAAACCTTTTGTCGTGTTTTTTTGAGACTCTTTACCAGCTTCAGAAATTATCAGCCTCATTTCCTTAAGCAACATATCTAAAAATATTACTGCTGAATGCATGGCATATTTCTTTAGTTTAATTCGACAGCAGGCGAGGATTTGCAAAGATAGGGTGTAGTCTCTGTCTTTCTGTGTTTCTCCTGGAAACTGTGCTTACTTTTGTTTTCTCTTTAACCATTTGTATTTATGACTACATTTCCCCTCAATGGGCAACAGCAAATGTCATACTAGCCAAGAGCAGAATTTGACAACCCTTTTTGTTTGGTCCTTGCAGGGCTTCCCAGTTTGCTGCTGTCTGCAAAATTAAGGCTTTTACTGGCTCAGACCAAGAGTCCAGTCCTCAGCCTCTGTTCTGAGATAGATCAGAAATAATTTTCTATTATTGGATTGGCACCACTGATTTTCTGTGATGTTTTTGGTCTGTAACTCTTAAGGAAATCACAGAATCACAGAATAGCTGAGGTTGGAAAGGACCTCTGGAGATCATTTGGTCCAACCTCCCTGCTCAGGCAGGGTCATACCAGAGCAAAAGGCAAAATATTGTGTCCAGATGGTTCCTGAATATCTCCAGGAAAAGAGACTCCACACTCTCCCTGGAAAATCTGTTGTAGTGCACAGTCACTCAAAGGAAACAAATTGTGTCCCATATTCAGGTGGAACTTGCTGTGCACCAACACCTGCAGAAGAGCCAGCTGTCCTGCTGCAATAGCTTTTGAATCTATTGCTCACCCTGAACCCCTGATTCCTGCAAGTTAAAATTTTTGGGCTGAGATGAAAAGGCCATGCAGAATCTCTGCTAAAGAGAAAACTAAAAATACCCTAAACCCCTAATTTGTAAATGACTTTACAAATCAGGGGTTTCAGGCTATTTATGGCACTGCTTGTTCATTAGTTCAGCTAAATATTTGAGAAAACTCAAATATTTAGCTGAGCTCTTAGGCTGATGTGTCTCTGCAATTACTTTCATCATAGAATCACAAAATTGTTTGGGATGGAAGGCACCTTAGAGCTCATCCAGCACCACCCCTGCCACAGGCAGGGACACCTTCCACTATCCCAGGTTCCTCCAAGCCCTGTCCAACCTGGCCTTGGACACTTCCAGGGATCCAGGGGCAGCCAGAGCTGCTCTGGGCACCTTGTGCAGACATGACAAAAGAGTCCAGCCAGCACCAAAACCATGTCATGGGCAGAGGCAGGACTCAATACCCACACCCTTTTTTCTCTGCCTACACCTACTTTTCCCCCCACAGCATCCACTTGGGGTGCAACTTGGGTGGAGAAGAAAGGATCTAATTAAAGCCAGTGCTCAGAATCAGCCCCTGCAGAGGTGGAGATCACAGTTGATGTGTTTTCACTGACATGACAGGTTTGTTCAGCCTGGGTTATTTGCCAGCCATAATTATGAGCATGGAGATGAGTTTAAACCCATCACTCAGAGTGAGGACCCCTCACTCGCTCTGTTGTACCCTGGCTAGGCAGGAGGGATATCAGGAAATCACTCAGATAATTTTAAGGAGGATGGATTTGTGATTATGGTGTTTTGACCCACCTGGTAGCCTGCCCTTGGAGCTCTACTTAACAGGTCTTCCCTGTGTCTTTTCAAGCAGTTAATTTTGTGGCCAAGTCCCTGAACTCTCTTCCCATTCCTTTTTCACGTGTAGGGCTGTTTGCTTCTCTGCCATCCAGTCATCTTGCGAATGCTTGCTCAAGGACACTGCAGAAGATTTGTGCTAATAATGAAAAGCTTGAAGGGGGCAAGAGATTTTGCCCAGGAAAAATAATGCCCATCAAGTCTATTCTGTCTCTGTCCCATTGAGAAAGGGGAGCTAATAACAGAAAGGTTAGCTAACATGATGGCTTTTAGGGTTGTGGCCACGTGAATCAATGCATTCAGTTTGTCTAAGCAGAATTCTCAGCTGCCTTTTAAGGATTCAGGGGTTTTGCTTCTACATTTCTAGTTTACAAAGAGGCTTTCCTGGTCTTGCCATCTCCTTCTGTCACAGACTGGTAGCCGGGAAAAGAGAGCAGAATATTTCTGCACTGCTTCTTTACTTAATATGGGGATATTTTCAGCAGTCAGTGGAGAATGTATTTCTAGGTTTGGGGGTTGAGGCTGTTGTTTTTTTTTTTTTCTTTTTTCCCTTTCCTTTGTGTGTTTGTTTCTCTTTGCAGCACAAACTGCACGGAGGGGCCGGGAGGATTGTGCATTACATAAGAGTGGCCCTCCACGCTTTAATGTGGGTCTGCGCCGTGCCATGCAGCGAACATAATGTGTCCTCCCAGGGACAATTTGCATAAAGGATAAATAAGAGAATCACAATGTGAAGTTTATTCATTTTTAAATCCTGCAGCGTTTGTGATTGAAGGCCCAAGCTCAGATGTTTTCCTGATGCGTACCATTAAGAGTCAGGGCTTTGCCTAATGTCTCTTCTGTTACTGCAGGGAGATGTAATGTGCAGTATTTCTCCACACTGGAGTATCATTTTCAGTGTATACCACTCGGCTAGGGAGTGAGGAACTGCAGGCTGCATTATCCTGTACCAGGCCTACTCTCCTTAATTTGCTGTAACCGAGCCAGCACATTAAATACAAAACATATTGATGTTCTCTGAGAACCCTTGAGGGTCTTTACCCTTCCTTGTCAAAGGAACTGCGCAATCCAGGAGGAAAGAAAAAAGGCATTTTGCCACAGTGAAGATAGTTGCACTGCTGGCATGCCGTGGCTGACACAATGCTGTGCTTCCATTTACTTCACTTAGAGGGGAAAGTCATAACAAAAGCCATTTTACCTCCCAACTCCAGCTGGGGGTTAGCAAAGGGAAGTGATCTGAACCCCAGCTCAGGTGGTGTTGGCACCAAAGGCATTAAAACCGCACACTCCTAAATTTGCTGAAGTCATAGAGTCACAGAATTATTTAGGTTGGAAAAGACCCTTAAGGTTATGGAATCATAGAATGATTTGTGTTGGAAGGGACCTTAATGATCATCTAGCTCCAACCATTAACCTAACACTGCCAATTCCACCACAAAACTGTGTCCACTCTTGTGATCTCACAGATGAAAACTGGTGATGAAAAGGTCTCTTTCTACCTGGGCACCATGAGCAGGATGTCCCACCAAATCCTCTGATGGAGGTTAGTAGGCTTGGGCCAGTGTGTTGCCTCTAGTTCAGATCTGACTTTAGTTCTCCTGTTTAAGGGCTGTCTCTTTTTGGGCCTGCTGCCAAAAAAACCCCAACAAACAAAGAACAACAACAACAACAACAACAACAACAATCCAAATAATTAGTGAGAACAACAAGCAAGACTGTGCATGACCTGCTAGATCTGCCTTTGTCCTATCACCAGTTAAAAATATGAAAGCAAAAATCCCAGAGTCCTATGTCAGCTTGCAAGCATTAGCCCCATATGTCTGCAGATGGTTGCCTTGCATTATCCAAAGAGGGTTGTGTGGGTTTGGGGACTACAGTTTTAGCACAAGGCTTTCAACACTTCAAAAGGAAGCATTTGAAACTCTAAAAACTTTATCACCAGTGAGTTTGGGTTTTCTCAATCCCAATCTGAAATCTCTCTGGTTAAAAGTTAAGTTGCTCTTCCCTGCATCTTCTGAGGCTGGTGAGCATCACCTCTCTCTCTCATTGGCAGCAGAACTGAATGAGATGAGGTGGTTTGTGGATTTGCATCCTGTGATTGACAGTCTTTAGTAAGCAGCAAGGGAATGAACTCAGCAAAAACATTTTCTGTGTTTGGAAAGAATTTCTGAGTTTGGAAGAATTTCTAAGGTCTGTCCTGTTGGCTCTCTTGACATTCTCTATGATAAAAATTTTAGTATTCCCATATCAGAGGGTCTCAGCCCTCAGCCTGATGGTGCTCATGAAATTTGTAAAGACCGGATAGTCTTGGAGAGTTCTTATTATCAGTTCTGGATGAAACAAAGAAACAGAATAAAAGTGTATCAGGGGACACTCAGCGTGGATAGTAAGTTAATAGTGGCTCCCTCAAGAAATCAGTTAATTGTAACAACACTGAATAAATACTATTATGAAGTTTCTCTGAAAATTGTGTCCAGTGCAAATCTCTTTACTGGGCAAATTTACTGGCTAAATTCCCTACGTATTCAACCATTCAAATCATGAACTTTTTATTGCATTACCTGAGAGCCATCATTCATCTTGAGCTCTGAAAGCTAAATCCGGAAGGGAAGGTTTGACACAGTACTGTACCATGCCCTTGAGGAGGGAGTTTAGGCTGGGTGTGTTGGGCACATTTCTCTGTGAAAAGCAACACAGAATTTCCCAGTGTCAGGCTGAGTGATTTGCGACGACACAAACTTAAACTTGTTTAAGACCCAGGATAGAAGGTAGACCATGGGTAGACCAAGCTGCCAGAAACCCCACCATGAACCAACATTCTTTTAGACAAAATAACCCTATTAAGAGTCTCATTTGCAAAAGTACCCCTTTGAAGGGAGGAAAACACCAGAACAAAGCCAAGATGGAACTTACAATCTTTAAATATTTTTGGTTTTTTTTCTTTTTTTTTGCCTACAGAAAACTCATGTCTGACTCATTAAGTTATATTATATTTGCCATGGGTAATTTTTATTCCAAACCATTTTAGGCAGCTCTAACCACAATCCTTCTGATCCTGTGCAATCATTTGCTGTCTGTAGTATCAGAAAGTTCTGGAGTAGTGAGATAATACCCCACAGCCATCAGCTGCACAGGGATTTTGGGCTGCAGACGTTGGCATTTTGCTTTTTCATGCTTTTCAGCATGGAGGGGAATATTTTATAGGAGTAAGAAAATATTTTGTAAAATAAAATAGAGGAGTGTGGAGGGAATGTCCTAGGTAAGGAAGTACTATCATTTGCAACCAGGAGTAAGGAGCAGTTCCTAGTTTGGATTGTTTGAAAGGATTCTCTGGCTAAATCAACAGAGACCATTCCTTTACACAGATCAGGAAGGCTGATTTTCCATCTAGCAAAGAGGGACTTTTTCCCTGCCAAGGTAACTGGCAAGGCTCTCTTGAAGCCAGTTGGTGTACTGATGGAAACCAGAAGAAATAAGCAGGAAATAAATGCTTGCAGATAAGCCACTGACTTTTGGGACTTGGGGTGTAGTCTTTATTTGGTGGCATTTCAAAAAGTGATTTTTTGTTTGGATGGGGGTTTGTTTGTTTGTTTGTGTTTACATTTGTTTGTGTTTGTGCTTGCTTGTGTTTGTTTTTCAGTTTGTTTTGTTTGGGTTGGTTAGTTGGGTATTTGGGTTGGGTTGGGTTGGAAGGGTTTTTGTTTAATTATCTTTGTTTTTACTGCACTCTGGGGATGCCCACGACTCAGACTGACCAGCAGCTGCCCATTTCTGAGCTGCTTGGAGACTCTGTCCCTGGGCTGTGGGTGAGCCCAAGTTGGATCCCTGCTGGATCTGTCCCCACATCCTCCACCCCAGCTCCCTCCCACCCTGAGTTACCTCTGACTCCTCCTGTCCACTCCTCCTCCTGGTGGACACACAGCTCTTGCAGCATCCTCACCCAGTGCCACCAAAGCACCCCCAGAACCTCTGCACAGGTAACGTGGGTGTGTTCTGCATTGCGGGGGACAAGAACCAGCCCCCTAACAGCAGTAACACCTTGGCTGTTCAATTCACCTGTAGCCTGTGCGCCCTGGAGAGGCTCCTCCACACTCAGCAAATTTCCCATCAGAGCAGCCAAATGCCATCTCCTGCTGCCACCAGGTTTTTACAGCAGTGAGGTCCTTATTTTGAAAACCAATTAATGAAAATCCCGAAGTAAGTAAATATTGTTGTGAACTGCTTGTGTGTGGCACAACATGGTTTTCACCTGATGCCTCCAAAAAATATTTTCTTAAAACTGCCTTTTCTTAAAATTACATTATAGGTTCTATAGGGCACTTTCATAGAATCCCAGAATGGTTTGAGTTAGATGTGAAATAAAATAAATATTATTTAATTCCAACCCTCTCCCATGGGTAGGAATACCTTCAGCTAAACCAGGTTGTTCCAAGCAGGATCCAGCCTGACCTGGGACACTCCAGGCTCACCTCCAGGGCTTCTGCACAGAGCTGGAAGGAAATTTCAAGAAATAGTTTAAAGTCAGCATTGTTTTTTTCCTCCTTTGGAGAGGAAATGCAGCAGAAATTTATTGCATGAACTGGCTTGGTCAGAGGAGATTTCTTGTTATTCGTGGTAAAATTCATCTGTGGGAATTTCACAAGTTCTCGTGTAAGATGGGAAGTAGCAGCACTTTATTAGCTCAGGCAATGAGATCCCTTACAAGATCAGGAGGCTGGTTTTGAATCTCTGGTGGCACCCAAATACAGGGTTGATGACTTTTCTTCTCCCTGCCCCAATTGATGCCCCCCAGTCCTCCCTTAGTGCCAGGACCTCAGGAACCCCTCAGGAACAGGCAGGACTGTGGTGCTGGGACATCTTGCTGTCAAGACAAAGGATGGACAGGCTTTGCTGTGCTTTGCAAAACTCCCTCAACACCGAACCCTCACCCAGGCCACCTCACCCCACAGCCTCCTCCCAGAGCCACCAGTTTCAACATCTGCTCCATGTGAAACCTACCTGGGGAAGTAAATGCAAAAAAGGCCAGTGGAGAGCTCCAAAGCAGGCTAAAAAATTGAGTGGATGATTCATCCATGTCTTCCATGCAAAATACACCCCAGCTTCAGCCTTTGCCTCTGTTTTTCCCCTCCCCACAACCCCAGCAAAGCCCTAACCCTCATGGCTCAGTCCTATCTAGGCGAGTTTGCGTGTGCCTGTCTATGTCTGTGTATTTCTTTTTTTCCAGAGTGACTTGTTTGTGCTGTCATCAGCCGTTGTTTTGGTAAATGGTGAGTTAAACAGATATATCCAAGCGTAAAATCTAAAAAATGTTCCCTGTGGGCGCCTGGGGGGTATTGTTTGAAATCAACTACATATCAATTGAGCGGCGGCGAGCGGATCCGATGATAAATTCCAGTCCACAGACGCCTTATAAATTACATTTTTTTGTTCACGATCTAGCCTCATCTCAGCTCCCCAGAGGCCCTTAGACTGAGAACTATGATTGTGTTGGAGAAATGTTTGCTCAGCTTGAGCGATGCCATTAGTGTTACATGTGCCAGGCCGCTCTCGCCGGCATCCCCCACTTCCACCCCTCCATCCCCCCCATCCCAATCCGATCCCCCTCCCTCTCCCTGCCTTCCACAAAATGCAATATGTGCCTGGTAATTTTTCTGTTCATTATCTCATTGTTTTCTGTAAGTACAAGGTTAGATTGAATTACTGCAGGCTCTATTGTCTATTTGTAATTCTCCTTCCATGCCGTGCTACTAATGAATGGGCAATTTAGTCAAATCTTTGTAACGGCTTCTTCTGTGCGTCAGCCACTTAATTACTCTGAGCTTTTCTCACTGCTGCTTTATTGCATGGAAACTCAGGCTGCTTCCAGGTCTTTGCTAGGGGATCTCCAGCTCCAATAGAAGGGGAAAATAACCATAACAATAACCAGCCTGGATTATCTTGATTCCTTGGTGTAGCAGCGTCCTCGGCGGACGGGACTTGCCCGTCCTACGGGGTTTGTTTGCTCTGGAGTTGGTGGGTTTGTTATTGTGTGTGCACAGAGGGAACTGTCATCGTGCAAATTAGGCAAAGTGCATCTAAGGTGAAAGTGGTAGAGACCCTTCAACGTGAGGAGAGCCAGAAAAAAAGGGCAAAATGGAAAATGCACGGGACCTCATTGTATGGAACTGACCCCACTCCATGCAATTCTACTGAAACTATGGTGCCAATCTCCAACTGTTTCAGGATCTCCAAAATAATTTTATTTTGCTACCAGAGGTAGAAAGAGTGCTCTTTCTGTTTGTTTGCTTGCAAAAATATATGTTCACCTTTGTGTTTAACATCCAATGTTTCAGTTTTCAAATCAGAGGCAGGGTGTGGGAATAAACACATTTTAAAATTCATTTAAAAGAACTAACCTTGATCATTTATATTTAGGATTAGGTAGGTAAGTATATGTAGAGAGCTTTAGAACAGCCCCTTTGTATGAAAAATGCTCTTTTTTTTCCTTTAATAAGAGCACATAAAGAACTTGAGAGGAAATAAAGGAGTTTGAAAGAAAGTATTGTGAAATATAAACAATATTGTGACAGATTATCTCCACGCATGATCTGACTCGCCTGTTTAAATTCCTGAAGGGATTCTACCCCTCTCTTCAGTGACTGAAATTCTCAGAGGCTGATGGAGTGCAGGATAATGGGCAGGTGGACCCTAGGAGTATTGAACTCCACTTTTTCTGTGTGTTTAAACTGGACACCAATACTAAAATCACATCTTTAGTAAACAGTGCTGCCTCTTTATAACATAACTCTATTTTACTTTTTCACTCAGGGTGCATTGTCTCCATGGAAGAAATGCTTGAACAGACTCTCTCTGATCCTTTTCCAATTTATATCTATGTGTTGTTGCCAGAAACCCAGACCTCTGGTTGTACTTTTTGGTCAGGTTTCTCAATTTTTAATTCAAAATTGAAACTTTGGATTTGTTCAGGGATTTATTAATTAGAGTCAAGTTGACTTTTACAGAGGGTTTCATATCTATATCACAGACAGGCAGAAACTTCCTATTGAATTTGCTCAGAGGATCTGCCTGCTCGGTGATCTAAACAGACATTTAATACACAAACGGTAAGTTCAACAATATAAACATGTTTTCTTTCCACTTCCTGTGACTGGAAAAGAAATTCCAATTAAAATTCAGTTTTGCCCAATTCTTAGGAAATGGATTTACTGGGGAAGATCTTGAAAGATTTGTGAGAATACGAGAAAGCTGATAACAAATTACTGTGATTATTAATCATTAGAAAGGTCTTTCAAAAGGTTTTCCAAGGAACTTTCCTGTAGGGGAATTTCCAAACCCCTGGAGACAGATTGCAGAAAAGAGCTCCAAGCTGAAAACCAGCAGAAAGGCATGGTGGGAGATGGAGAGATTTTGACTGATGGTCATGTTTATCTTTGACCCTACAAATCAAAATCTTCTCCAGTGCAGGAGTAGTTGGCATGTGGAGAGGAGCTGCATCTGCCCTCCACGTGGCACTGGGATGAGGCAGGGTGGTGTGTGTGTGCCTGGGACAACCTGCAGTGTCCATCCCACAAGCTCCTGGCTGCTCTCCTGTCCCTTGGCTGGGATTTGCTTTACCAGCTCTCACGGTGGGACTCACTTGACCTTCTTGACAGACACATGTGGCTTTAGTCCCCACTCCTCCCCTGACCACCCTAAAGTGGCCATCTAAAACAAAATGTCCACAGCCAGAGTTGGGTTCTGGCTTCTTGGGGTTCTGCTCCTAAAGGCTTAAATTTCTTGGATTTCAGCCGAAATTGAAACAACCCACTTTTTACATGATTGCAAACAAAACTGACTGCAGAGATGCCGCAGAATTTGGCCAGGACACAAATGAGAAGCTCTGTGGAAACCTCCAAAGCAAATTCTTTTGTCAGTAAATGTTCATTTTAATCACAGCAGTGTGGCCAGGTCAGACTGACCTTTTTTTCCTTCCTCAGGCCTGGGGAAGTGTGCTGAGCTCATTGTGATCCTAACACCATCCCAACATTCTGCTTCTCTTGCCCTGTCCCCATCCATGTGTGCTCCTCTTGCAGAGCTCCTTCCTCTCCTCCTGCCCAGACTGGTCTTTGTGTCCACCTGGAGGTGCTGCAAACAGACAGATCCTGTCCAGGACTTGTGTTCAATCCTGGATGTCTCCAAGGAAAAAGAGTTTTGCACTGGGATAGGAAGGGTGATGGTTGCAAACTGAAGGAGGGTCTATTTAGATAAGATACATGGAAGAAGCTTTTCACAGTGAGGGAGGTGAAACCCTGGCACAGGGTGCCCAGAGCAGCTGTGGCTGTCCCCACCCTGGAATTGTCCAAGGCCAGGTTGGACAGGGGTTGGAGCACCCTGGGAGAGTGGAAGGTGTCCCTGCCCGTGGGTGGAACTGAATGAGCTTCAAGGTCCCTTCCAACACAAACAATTCTATGGTTCTGTGGCCATGGCATGGCATGGCTGTGCCAGGAGGGGTTCTCCAGGTCTCACTGGATCAGTGGCCCCTTGGCTGCCCTGCTGCTGTGCTTTGTGTGGAGGAAGGAGGGGACCTCTGCCAGCATCTGGACCAGCGAGTGCTGGGTTTCTAAACACCCCTTTCTCGTGCCACTCATAGAACTGAAAATAGCACATGCCTTCAGAAACACATGTCATTAAATAACAGCTTATTTCTATTTGTGTTTGTAGAATAGCTGAAAGTGAGGAGGCAGCTTGAGAGCAAGCTGGTGCCTCATAGACCCAGATAGGCTCTTTGCCTGCTTTGTTATAATACTTCATTGGAACTGACACATTGATAGCCACAGTTTTTCTAGGAAGTGACCTTCATGCTGCCCATTGATTCCCAGTGGCCATCAACTCCTTGCAATTGGAATGACAGGCCAGGTTAAAGGTCAGTCCTTAAATAAAGCTTCTGGATTACTAAACACCTGAAGTTCAAATGAAAATGGAAATCCGCACCTCATTTTATGTGACATGTTACTGCTAATGACACTTTGGGATCTTAAACGGCTCCTGCTCTTTAACTCATGTGCATGTTTCACTCCATAACCCCTTAAACCAGCTCCTTTCTCTGCTGCTGCTGGACCCTTACAGGACAGGCAGCAGGGAAAAGCAATCTCCCTGGGATATATGGCTTCTGGGGAGGAAAAAAGCTTTCTCAGGAAAAGCCATCAGAACCAATTAAAACATTTGCCTTTAGAGCGATGGCCAGAAACAATCATTCCCTTAATTAAGATTCACAGTAAAAGGATTTTATTTACATGAGCTGTGGCATTAAAAAGAGCCCACTTGCTGAGCTGTGGAAGTTGGATGTGTTTTGTTTGCCTGTGCCCAGTGGGGCAGTGCTGGACCTCTGGGTGTGCCTGGTTATGGGGATGGGAGAGGGGGGTCTGCTCAGCAAAAGAGAGGGTTGTTGTCTCCCCATGCCTCACAGAGCTGCTGCCTCAGTCATCCTCAAGCCAAGCCTTGCTCCCACAGCCCTCAGCCTCCGTGCATTGATTGGGAAAATCTCAAAATTGGGGATATCTTAAATTGGCGAACCAAAACCACTGCACGAGGGCTCCCAGTACCTTCCCCAAGGGATCCCCAGGCTCCTCGAGGACAGTGCTCTCAAATGTACCTCTTTATCTTCTCCTCTGAATTTTTGGTTGTTTTCTGCGCCTTAACCTGAGTGGGAAAAGTTGCCGGAAAGGGGAGAAAACTTGTCATGGCATTTTGACAAACATCTATACTTATTCTGAAGCTTTTGCCAAGAATACTTTGACGGATTCTGCTAATTTGCTTCTACGTTATTACAACATCTCTAGTTTCCAGCTGAGTTTAGCACGCCCTTGTGCCAGATGCAGTGCGTGCTCCCTGTAAGACGCAGCACCCACCCCAAAATCCACACAGTCTAGATAATAAAGAAGCTATTTGCTGCAGGGAAGGTTCATCTTCTGCAGTCTGTCAGGCCAGTGGGTGCCAGAATCTGATGGACACGTCAGCGTGCTCATATTTCTTTATCCACAGTCCCCAGTGTTTAATAAATAACCACATTATAAGCTAAGGGTATCTGAGGTCCCTCGCTGGCACTGCAGCTCACTGGCATGGTATGGCCTGATCCAATGCAGGGCTGCCTTGTCCAAAGTATTTTCCTGGAGGGATCTCTGGACCACCCTAAATACAAGTTGTGCCTGGAAATTGACTGAGGCCCAAACACAAGCGAGGTCTGTTCTGACAGTCTGAAGTGTTGTCACCACATTTCCATGCCTCTATAATTTGCCCTGGAAATTTGCTTCAAACTGCACCAGGAGAGGCTTAGATTGGATATAAGGGGAGATTTCTTCACTGGAAGAGCTGCCCAGCCCTGGAAAAGGCTGCCAAGGGCTGTGGTGGAGTCCCCATTCCTTGGGGGATTTAAAACCCATGTAGATGTGGCACTTGGGGACACGAGTTGGTGGTGGCTTTGCAGGGTTGAGTTGGGCTTGATAAACTTAGGGAGCTTTTCCAGCTGAAGTGATTCTATGAGTGCATAATATTTATCATCAAGTTTCCAACTACAAACCTATGTGTGAGCTTCAGTTTGTGTTGGATGATACTTGGATTGCTTTGGAGCATCAGTGCTGTCACAAATGGCTGGATGGGGAAGGGAAGGGAAGTTCAGGGAAGTTCAGGGAAGTTCAGGGAAGGGAAGTTCAGGGAAGTTAAGGGAAGTTCAGGGAAGGGAAGTTCAGGGAAGGGAAGTTCAGGGAGAGAAAGTTCAGGAAGGGAAGTTCAGGGAAGAAGAGAAAGTTCAGGGAAAGTTCAGGCAAGGGAGGGAGGAAGGAAGGGAGGGAGGGAGGGAGGGAGGGAGGGAGGAAGGCAGGGAGGAAGGGAGGAAGGGAGGAAGGGAGAAGGGAGGAAGGGAGGAATGAGGAAGGGAGGAAGGCCGGAAGGACGGAAGGAAGGAAGGAAGGAAGCAAGGAAAGGAAGGAAGGAAGGCAAGGAGGAGGAAGAAGGAAGGAAGGAAGGAACGCGACAGGCAAGGATAGGCAGGACGCGAAGGCGAGCCAAAGGAAGGGGCGGAACTAGGGAAGGAAGCGACAGGAAGGAACCGGAAGGACAGGCGACAGGAAGGAATCGGACAGGGGCTAGGAAGGAAGGAACTAATGAAAGGGACCAGGAAGGAAAAGGAGGGCGCGCAAGGAAGCGAAGGGGCGGAACCCGGAAGGACCACAGGAGGGGAAGGCAAAGGAAGGCAGAGAGGATAGGGAAAGGAAGGGAGGAAGGAAGGTATCGAAGGGGCGGAGGAAGCGAAGACCAGGCAAGGAAGCGGGGCGGAATGGAAAGGAGGGGCGATAGGAAGGGGAAGGGAGGACAGGAAGGAAAAGGAAAGGATAGGACAAAGGGGAAGGGAAGGAAGCGTAGGACAGGCGCGGAAGGACAGGGAAGGGAGAGGAAAGGGAGAGGAAGGGGCGGAGCGAAGGAAAGGAAGGCGCGCGGATAGGAAGGGAGCTGCGAAGGAAGGAAGGCGCGGGAAGGAAGGGGCCGAAGGAGCGGAACAGGGGCGGAAGGAAGGGGATGCTGGGAAGGATTAGGGGCGGAAGGACGCACCGGAGCGGATCTTGGACCGCCCGGATAGGACAGGGGGCCTGGCGAAGCGACGGAAGTGCCGGAGGAAGGGCGTGAGGAAGCGGAGGAAGGCGGAGCAAGGAAGGATTAGGGCGGGCGCATACGGGAAGGTAGGGACGAGACGGGCTGAGGGCCGCGAAGGAAGGAAGGAAGGAAGGACCAGGAAGGAGGAGGAAGGAAGGCGGACGGAAGGAACGGAAAAGGCGCGAGGAAGGAAGGAAGGAAGGCAGGAAGGAGGAAGGAAGGAAGGAAGGAAGGAAGGACGGAAGGCAGAAGGAAGGAAGGAAGGAAGGAAGGAAGGAAGGAAGGAAGGAAGGAAAGGAAGGAAGGAAAGGAGGATAGGAAGGAAGGAGAGGAAGGAAGGAAGTGGATGACGGAAGGGAAAGGAGGGGAGACGGGAAGGAAGGAAGGAAGAGGAGCGGAGGAACAGGGAGGAAGGAGCGGAAGGAAGGAACGCGAAGGAAAGGAAGGAAGGACGAAAGGAAGGAAGGAGGAAGGAGGAAAGGGCTGAGGCAGGGACGGAAGGGAAGGAAAGGAGAGGAAGGAAGGGAGGAAGGAGGCGCGGAAGGAAGGACGGAAGGAAGGAAGGGAAGGAAGGAAATGGTCGAGATGCCCAGCGGCAGGAAGGAAGTAGGAAGGAAGGATAGGAGAGGAAGGAAGGGGCAGGACAGGAAGGACGGAGGAGGGGAAGGATAGGAAGGAAGGAGCGGAAGGAAGGAAGGCGGGAAGGAAGGAAGGGCGGAAGGAAGGAGAGGAAGGAAGGAAGGGGAAGGAAGGAAGGGGCGGAAGGAAGGAAGGGAGGAAGGGAAGGAAGGGGCGGAAGGAAGGAAGGAGCGGAAGGAAGGCGGCGGAGGAAGGAGGAAGGAAGGGCGGAAGGAAGGCGGGCGGAAGGAGGAAGGAAGGGCGGAAGGAAGGGGCGGAAGGAAGGCGCGGAAGGGAAGGGGCGGGAAGGAAGGGGCGGAAGGAAGGAAGGAAGGAAGGAAGGGGCGGAAGGAAGGAAGGAAGGAAGGAAGGAAGGAAGGACGGAAGGAAGGAAGGAAGGAAGGAAGGGGACGGAAGGAAGGAAGGGGAAGGAAGGAAGGGGAAGGAAGGAAGGAAGGACGGAAGGGCGGCGGAAGGAAGGAGGAAGGAAGGAAGGCGGAAGGAAGGAAGGCGAAGGAAGGAGGCGGGAAGGCGCGGAAGGAAGGGGCGGAAGGAAGGAAGGAGGCGGAAGGAAGGGCGCGGAAGGAAGGAAGGGGCGGAAGGAAGGAAGGCGGAAGGAAGGCGGCGGAAGGAAGGAAGGAAGGACGGAAGGAAGGGCGGAAGGAAGGCGCGGAAGGAAGCGGAAGGAAGGCGGGAAGGACGGAAGGAAGGGCGGAAGGAAGGGACGGAAGGCGCGGAAGGCGAAGGAAGGAGGCGGAAGGAAGGAAGGAAGGAAGGGCGGAAGGAAGGAAGGCGGAAGGAAGGAAGGAAGGCGGAAGGAAGGAAGGAAGGAAGGAAGGAAGGGGAAGGAAGGAAGGCGGAAGGAAGCGCGGAAGGAAGGCGCGGAAGGAAGGAAGGGAGGAAGGAGGAAGGCGCGGAAGGAAGGAAGGAAGGAAGGGCGGAAGGAAGGCGAGGAAGGCGCGGAAGGAAGGAAGGAAGGCGCGGAAGGAAGGGAAGGCGCGGAAGGCGAGGAAGGAAGGAAGGGAGGAAGGAAGGGCGGAAGGAAGGAAGGCGCGGAAGGAAGGAAGGGCGGAAGGAAGGAAGGAAGGAAGGCGCGGAAGGAAGGAAGGGAAGGAAGGAAGGAAGGCGCGGAAGGAAGGAAGGGAAGGAAGGACGGAAGGAAGGCGGAAGGAAGGAAGGGCGGAAGGAAGGAAGGCGCGGAAGGAAGGAAGGCGCGGAAGGAAGGAAGGGCGGAAGGAAGGAAGGCGCGGAAGGAGGCGCGGAAGGAAGGCGAGGAAGGCGGAAGGAAGGAAGGAGCGGAAGGAAGGAAGGAAGGAAGGAAGGAAGGCGGAAGGAAGGCGCGGAAGGAAGGACGGAGGAAGGAGGAAGGAAGGAAGGCGGAAGGAAGCGGAAGGAGGCGGGAAGGAAGGCGCGGAAGGAAGGCGCGGAAGGAAGGCGCGGAAGGAAGGCGCGGAAGGAAGGAAGGCGCGGAAGGAAGGCGGAAGGAAGGCGCGGAAGGACGCGGAAGGAGCGGAAGGAAGGAAGGGCGGAAGGAAGGAAGGAAGGCGCGGAAGGAAGGAAGGAAGGCGCGGAAGGAAGGAAGGCGCGGAAGGAAGGAAGGCGCGGAAGGAAGGCGCGGAAGGAAGGCGCGGAAGGCGCGGAAGGAAGGCGCGGAAGGAAGGCGCGGAAGGAAGGCGCGGAAGGAAGGCGCGGAAGGAAGGCGCGGAAGGAAGGCGAGGAGGAAGGCGCGGAAGGAAGGAAGGAGGCGCGAAGGAAGGCGCGGAAGGAAGGCGCGGAAGGAAGGCGGAAGGAAGGCGGAAGGAAGGAAGGCGCGGAAGGAAGGAAGGCGCGGAAGGAAGGCGCGGAAGGAAGGAAGGAAGGAAGCGAAGGAAGGAAGGCGCGGAAGGAAGGAAGGCGCGGAAGGAAGGAAGGAAGGCGCGGAAGGAAGGAAGGCGCGGAAGGAAGGAAGGAGGCGAAGGAAGGAAGGCGCGGAAGGAAGGAGGCGCGGAAGGGAAGGAGGCGGAAGGAAGGAAGGAAGGCGCGGAAGGAAGGCGCGGAAGGAAGGCGCGGAAGGAAGGCGCGGAAGGAAGGCGCGGAAGGAAGGCGCGGAAGGAAGGAAGGCGCGGAAGGAAGGCGCGGAAGGAAGGCGCGGAAGGAAGGCGCGGAAGGAAGGCGCGGAAGGAAGGCGCGGAAGGAAGGCGCGGAAGGAAGGCGCGGAAGGAAGGAAGGGTGCGGAAGGAAGGAAGGAAGGCGGAGGAAGGAAGGGCGGAAGGAAGGAAGTGGCGGAAGGAAGGGCGGAAGGAAGTGGCGGAAGGAAGTGGCGGAAGGAAGGAAGGAAGGAAGGAAGTGGCGGAAGGAAGTGGCGGAAGGAAGTGGCGGAAGGAAGGAAGGGGCGGAAGGAAGGAAGTGGCGGAAGGAAGGAAGGAAGGAAGGAAGGAAGGAAGGAAGGAAGGAAGGAAGGAAGGAAGGAAGGAAGGAAGGAGGAAGGAAGGAGAAGGAAGGAAGGAGGAAGGAAGGAAGGAAGGAAGGAAGGAAGGAAGGAAGGAAGGAAGGAAGGACGGAAGGAAGGAAGGAAGGAAGGAAGGAGAGGAAGGAAGGAGGAAGGAGGAGGAAGGAAGGAGAAGGAAGGAAGGAAGGAGGAAGGAAGGAAGGAAGGAAGGAAGGAAGGAAGGAAGGAATTTTGAGATATTTTAAGTAATGAACAAGGTGGTGCTGAGTTAGTGTTTGGATTTAGTGATCTTAGAGTGCTTTTCCAACCTTAACAATTCCATGATTTTGGGACCAATAGCTGAGCATGCGGCAGGTTGCGTTCAATTCTTCCATCTCAGTGCTGTCTCTGCCACTCTTCTCCTGGGGCCTGTGGTCTTTCTGGATTTTTTTCTGGAGCCTGTCTGCTGCAGGAATGGTTTAATTGCTGTCCAGGCTGGTGTCTCTGGCCAAGGGGCTGGGGCTGGGTGGACAAGGGGCCGAGTGATGCTCCTGTTTCCCAGCGCAGCGCCCGCCGGGAGCGGCTGTGGGTAGAGGGAGCTGCCGCCTGTGACCGCCCAGGTGATGGATTGTCCCTGTCCCCTGTCAGCCTGACACCACTCACCAGCACTAAATTAATCCAAATAACACCGTGCAGCCTGCCTGCTGCCAGGGCTTGCAAAGGCCCAGCTGATAAAGCAGGAGGAGCAGAGACTCTGGGCACAGTGGCGTGAAGCGATTTGAGAGCTTGTTAATGGGCTGGGAGCACCAACATGTGTGTTTGCTGACTATCTGCTTCACCATGTCTTAGTTTTGGTGCTGCTTCCTGATGTAAATCCTGGGATTTCTGGCTCAACCCCCGGATTTTTAAGGCAATGATTTAAAATGTCTAAGAAGAAAATTAACTCTATCCCAGCCAAAACCAGGACATGGACTTAAAAGAATATGTCATCTCTCCAAATAACCCTTTGGTTCTGTTCATTTTGTAAAAAAAAAAAAAACAAAAAAAACCAAAAAAACCCCAAAACCCAGCTTCACCTGGTAAAATCTAAGGAAATCTTCTGTGTAACATTGGAATAATAGAACATGTTTCAAACCATCTTCCAAAAAATGTTTAAAATGTTTCCCCTGGCCAGAGACCTTATGTTGAATTTCAGCCAGCAGCAAATCTTTTCCAGCCAGCGTTATAAATCAAAACTGGGTTTCTAATGAAAGTGCTGACACAACTTTAACTGTAATGGTATTTTCAGGCAAAACTGTAAAGAAATTGGAGCGGCACACTCAGTATTCCTGAGCCATATCCAGAACTGACTTTTTTTTACCTCCCTCTTGAGTTCTTCTCTGTACCACAGCAATGCTGGGAATAATTGTCATGTAATGGGGAATGGATATATCTGCTAAAACTAGTGAAATTCTACCATATAAACACTCTCCCTAGAAAAATCAAGCTTTTTAAAATTATATGTCTATGAACTAACAGCTCTGTGTGTGAGTAGCTGCCCAGATCATTCAGCATCATATTTGCTCCCTGAGTGGACAACTGAAACATTAAAAATATTGAAAAAGAAAGAGCAGCAAATATTCAAAAAGACATCAGAACCAATTAAAATAATTAAAAACTCTTCCTGGTTGAACATCTATGAAGAGCAGCCTTTTGCTCCAACACTCGTAAAATCTGGGTGAAATCTGGGTGAAACAGCAACATTGGCAAGGGATGTAATTTTGGGAAGATCAGTGGTGCCAGGGAATCCCCTCATGCATTAAAGCTTGCACAAGCACAGAGATGTTACAAAGGACATTGGGGTTGATGGAAAACTTGGGAAGTTGTAGTGCTTCAAAGCGGGTTTTTTTGGAAACAGAATGAAAATCTGGATTCCAGTGAAAATTTAAAACCTCTGAAAAAGCTGTGGTTGGTCAACTCTCAGAAGGATTCTTCTCAAAGTGGTCCCACATCAACAGGGAAGCAAAAATTCCCCTGCAACAATTTAAAATCCCTGATTCTTCCCAGCAGAAATATTTCTGAGAGAATGAGGTCATTTTTAGTGAGATTCCACAGAAACAGAAGAAGGTTCTCTATTGGAAATCTGCCTGATTCCCTACAGAGTTTGCTGGTATATTTCAGTCACTGTGATATTTGCATGTGTTATCGTAAGTATTTCAAAGGCTCTTGCCAAGTATCCTCAAATTTCCCTCCTGTTCCCCATGAATTTTGTTCGTAGCCCAGTCAAAGTGCAGGACACCATGCTTCTTGAAATCCAGAAATTAGGAAAATGTTCAGGAATATGGTTCTAAGAAGCATAAAGATCTTGTTAACATTTCTTACAGTGATCAGATTCCTTTTGGAATTTCTGGATTAAAGATCAGTAAGACACAGAAGACACCTGCCAGGACAATGCATGGCCACATTTAAAGGTGCTAAATCATTTACAGGAATTAAAAATTCCAGTCTAGCTGCTGATCCTGCAATGCAGTGTCCTTCAGGGAGGATGGGAGCTCTTTGTTTTTGCCTTCCTCAACCACAACATGACATTCACATTATTTTCTATAGAATCTGCATTTATCTCTCCAAGGCAGAGTTCCTTGTGTAAATGGTTTTATGGGATGTTTTTCTGTAGGGTATGAACTAGAAGGGAACCTGGCTTGCTTTCCCACTGCAGTTTTACTTCCCTAGTGGTTACAAGGATGAAAGTAGTTTTGTCCCTCTGTTTGCAGTTCCGGTGTGTTTGGATTAAAATTCAGGGTTGTTCAAGGATGGGCACCTCTGAGGACCACCTTGGAGCCCTCCAAGGCCAGAGTACAGACTGTGGCTCCAAATCTCAGCAGCTGGAAGTGGAATCAGTGAAATCAGTGTCACTGTCCAGTGGGGGTCCTAAGTGAGAGTTTTATGTGTGTGTGTGTATATATATCTATATATATATATATATATATATATATACCTGAGAGTTTTATATATATATATATATATATATGTGTGTGTGTGTGTGTGTAATTCTCAGGTCATAATGAGAGTTTTATATATATATATTTTTTTTTTTTTTTTTTAATTTTTTTTAATATATAAAATACCTGCTGGTGCTCAGACTTTTTGTGCCTTGAAAACTGTTTCTTAATAAAATTGTGTCACCTGTCCCTATACTGACAGCCACCACAGTTTTGAAAGGTGGCAGGAAAATAATTCACAGAGATGTTTTTTGGGAATAACTGATTTTTTTTGCTTCAAATATTAAAAGAAAGGAATAAATTCATGAGAGTATAAATCCCCTCCTATGTTTCAGAATTTTTGGTGGCTTGGAAATCGTAACTTCATAGGTCAAATGGGACATTTCAAAGGCTCTCAACCAGAACATCTTGCTTCTTTGGAAGATTTTCTAATGAAAGCAAAGAAAAAGTGGAAGTGGAGAGGACATTTCAAGCCAAAAAGGTCCATGCTCTAATGGGCTGAGAGTCATTTGTTCTATATGCTCATTTATACCCACTGTGAACCTTCTAGAGAAAAAAATGAAGCCTCTTTGTTTCAAACAGTGTGCCATGAAGCATTTTGACTTTTTTTTTCCAATCAGGTGACAGCACTCTGAATTTCCAAAAAGTTTTTTTGACCCTAAAGTACATTTCTTCACAAATAACCCATATTTTCTTATACAAGCAGAGTGCACCCAAAATTAAAATACCTGATGTTCCTGTCTCAGTGTTTATAGATATAACCATATGTGTGATATTCTGATTAAACATTTTATTTTGTGTTATGACTTCAGCCCACTGAGGTAGCTGTGAGTCCAGAGGCCCTGGACTCTTCATCCTTTGAAATTTGACTTCAGCTCTTCCATCTAAAAGGCAGAGCAAGAAAGGGACAGGTGGCCCCAATATCCTCCCATGCCTATGTCCAGTATCAGCAGCAAATTCCAAAGCCAAAGTAGCTGATGTGAGGCAGTTTTAGCAGATTTTTTTTTTTTTTTTTTGACAAAACCTTTGTTTCTGCTGTACCTCTCTTGGTGCTTTTATAAGATCACACAAAGGCCTCTGGATTTTCCAAAATAATGGAAAATCCAGGATCCTGTTCATTGGCCTTCAGTCTGCCATCAAAACTTGTGGTTTTATTTCTGTTATGTTGACAGGAAAGAAATTTTAATGCAGTGTATTTACTTTATCTGCTTGTCTTTACAAATCACTCTGCAATCCCAGGGTTTGGTATGAGACAGAGAGAGAGAGAAAGAGCAAGAAGTAGTATTTATAGTAAAACATGGGTAGTCAATAGCATGTGGGAAAACAACTGAATCTGAAAATGGTCCCAAAGGTAATTTGCAAATCTGCTGAAATCCCGAACAAGCTTTGATTTAACCGAAGCTTGAAATGGCTTTTATTTACTGTCTATTGTGGAATAAATGACATCTCATAAACAGGCTTTATCCATTACCACAGAATGGCGATCACTGTGTTAGGGACATTTTATCCTCTTGATATAAAACAAGATATGCTATAGTGTGTTATTACAAATAGAAAAATCAATGCTGAGACACACACCTCTGAAATTTCATTTTTGCGGAACCCCATTTTCAAAAAATGTATTCTCTAATAAAAACGTCTCCATAACCAGGGGGATTTACAAAACACTGAGCAACAAAGAAAAATAACAAACAATGAATAAAGTGGCTCCATCCCGAGTCTTTTTGCTGTACATTAGTCACACACTTGCATACATTTCTGAGCGCTGAGCAAAGCTCCCACTAGGCAGGGAAGAAAACCAGCTGAATTACCTTCACTTTTAAGCGCTTTATGGAGAACACACACTGCATGCCAAGTTGTGCTGGAGAGGAAAACTTTGTGGTGAAAAGAGCCTGATGCAGGCACGGAACCATCCAAAGAAAAACTTCCCTTATTTTATCCAAAGTCTGCATCAAAAAGTTAGCTAAAAGCTGGGTTTTTTTTGGCTGACACTGGTGTTGGCAGTTACTTTTCATTCACAACAGGTCTGATATATTTGCCCCCATCCACTGCTCATTACTTAATGCTGATTCGTCAGACTCTGTTTCTTTGATAAATTTTCACCCGAAAATGCCTGAAAACAGGATTTTCTCCAGTCAGTCAGTCGGTTGTGAATTTTTCAGTGTCCACTCCCACTGCACAAAATTGACCCCCAAACATGATACTGTAACTGGAGTCTGACTGGATGTCTGCAAGACTAAAATCACATCAAGAAGTGAATGGCAAACAACAAACAATGATTGCATTGATCTTTTTTTTTTTTTTCCTAATGCATGATTATTTGTCGCTGGAATTTATGATTCTTCTGAGATTTTGAGACTCATCAATCAAGTGAGTGAAGTGGGGAGAGAGTCTTCCCCAATACCATAGTATATGAGCTGTAAATGATTGTGAAGTGACTTCCCTGAACACTCCTGAAAATGCAGATAAATTGCTTTTGAATTATTCAGTTGCTAGAAATCAAGACCAGATAGCCACCTTTGGTGGGTCAACAGTATCCCAGGGATGTGAAGCTGAGCAAGGAAAGAGCAATCCCATGGAAATTCACATTTCCCACAGAAAGGGAAGAGTCATTGACAAACTCAACTGGCATTCCCACCCTTTTAAATCAAGGAACATATACTTCCAAAAAGGGATTTCTGATGTTTTATATAGCTTGACCTGGGCATTGTTTCAGTATAATTTAGTTCACATAGATTGGTTTCTTATTTATTTCTAATACTCTGTCTAAAATTAGCCCACAGCATTAATGTCTGTGGAGGAGCACATGCAATGAGTAGCTGTGTTTTCACAGACCCTGGAAAAGCAGATGTCAAAGACCAGATATATGACTGCTCCTCCTCAGGCAGATAAGTGAATTTATTAGGATGACTTGCAAAGTACTGTGATCCTTAATGTAAGCAATCATGATGAGGTCACATTTACATTGAAAATGATCTCATAGCCCCTAGGGCTTGCCAGCCAGCACTGGGAAATAATCCTTGCCTCTTGCTGTGAGAAATAGGGGGGTTTTGAGGCTGGAAAAGCCCCCTAAGATCGTTGGCTCCAAGTGTCCCCCAACACTGCCAAGGCCAGCACTCACCCATGTCCCCAAGTGCCACCACTGGGCAAGTCACAACTGGGGAAGTCACAGCTGGGTGCTGCCTTGGGAAGCTTCATGAGCAGCTGGAGTGGTGATTCTGCTCTGGAACAGAGCCTCCACAGAGGTTTCAAGGGAAGGTGAAGAGCTCTTTAGGCTTTCCTTCTGGTGCAGACAAAATGTGCTGAGGCCCAAGGCGGGCTACAATTCCCTGTGGGAAGCACCACCCCTGAGAAGAGCATTCAAGTGGAGGTTTGCCTGCTGCAGACACAAATAGGAGCATGTGGGAATGCTCTCAGGATGCAATTAAGAACATTTCCTCGGACTAGAGAGATCCCTTCACTCTGTTTCTTTGTGCCCTGTGTCATGTTCTGGCCTTCCCGTGCCAAGAGTTAAAACCAGGACAACATTCTCAGTTACTTCAGTGAAACTAGGGTCTAGCTCCTAAAATATTCTATTTCAAATATAAAAAAATGGAAGAAAAATAAAGATATGAGACCAGCAGTGGCCTCTCAAAGTGTGGGGAATTGCAGCTTTCCTGCCTTGTGGAAGGGGATGAGACTTGAGGCTGAAGGCTGCAGTAATGAAAATAAATATCATGCATTTGTTTTAAATGCTATAAATGCAATTTCTGGCCAGACCCTCACAAACAGCTACTTTGGTGCTGACTTGAAAGACTTTTTTGTTGTTATCACTGCATTAAAAATTGTACAGTTGTTCATGGTTTGTGTTCCTCCAGTTCCAAGGACTTACCCACTGGCTGTGTTAGGGGCTGGTTAGTGATAAATGTTATTTGCACATGGACACCTCAAACCTTTCCGTCTGTTCACAGCAATTCAGGTGATATGGTGGGTGTTTCAGGTGCACAAAACCAAGACTCTTCATGTCACTAAAGTGATGGAAAGAATATGGAAAAATCTATTTTTTCCCTTGCCATTCCATTGGCTGAACCTACATGTCCCAGCACACACAGCCACTGACAGTCAGTCCCATGAGGACTCCTGTAAAAGGAGTCCAAAACTCTGTGGGATACAGAGGACACAGACCAGGACTTGGTAAAGCTGATTTGACACCTGCACTATTGCCAGTCTACAAATGTTTAGCCATATCCGTGGTGGTTCCGTGGAATAAACCCCTTTCACAGGCAGAATTACAGAGTCTGGTTTTCACCTTGCCTGCCATGTGGCTTAGAAGATGCTCATCCCTCTGTGTGTATCTCCTTTTGGAGCTCCTTTTAGGGGGAGTAGCCTCCAAGCAAGGTGGTATGGAGGGGAAACAGTCTTGAGTTGCGTGAGGAAAGGTTTAGATTGGATATTAGGAAAGATTTCTTCACTGAAAGGGTAGTTGGGTGATGGAAGAGGCTGCCCAGGAAGTCTCCATTACTGGAAGGTTTAAAAGCCATGTGGATGTGGCACCTGGGGACATGGGTCAGTGGTGACCTTGGCAGTGCTGGGGAATGGCTGGACTTGATCTTAGAAGGTTTTTCCAACCTAAATGATTTCTGTGATTCTATGAAAAACTCTTTGGTTTCTGGGCTGAGGGAGGAAACAAAAAACTGTCTCATTGTCCTCATCCCTGCCCTTGTTTTGCCACCTTTCAGCCTGGCTCCCTGTATTCCAAAGGCATTTTTTTTCCATTTGATACTCATTAACAACTTGGGACATGTTTTCACCCAGCAGTGACCCCTTGCCAGGACTGACCAGACCACAGGGAGTCCAAAGGAGGTGCAGATCTGCAGATTGCCTCTCTCACTGGAGATCCTCATGCATATGGATCAGGCTGCTCCTCAGGTGGGGATGAGCTCTGCTCACACAGAGTATTTAAGGAGTGAATGCCTAATGGAAAACTTTGAAAGACAGTCTATTTTGGAAACAGTTCTGCTTGCACCTCCAATATGCAATATTGCTCTTCATTTCTTCTCTATCACAGAGGACATTTGCATGAAAATAGGATTGTTGTTTTTAAACATTCATCTGTTCTTGCTGCTTGTTGCTTGTTTGGAGACTCAATGCCAGTGGAATCCCAGGACAGCGGTTACATGGGAAATAAATGGGTCAGGGGTGGGAAGAGGAGGTCTGGTGGAACATAGTGGTTGAGTTTTTATTTTCCTGCCGGATTGTTCAGGTAATTTGTACTGAGGGAACGTGTCAGGAGGAGACAAGGAAAGAGCCCAGCAAGTTTGAATCGTTTACCTTCTGGGGGTGCCTACACACAGGCATGATAACACACTACATACAAAAATTCCATGCTGGTCCCAAAACCTTTCTCCAGTGGTGGCCAGAAACAACCCAACAGGGAAGGATATAGGGAAAAAATAGGCATGTTGAGCTACTTATCCTACTTTTTCTGCCTTCAACAGTTCATGGCTCAGGACTCTCCAAGCAAGAGCTGATGTCTGGTGGTAGGAACTTCATACAGGACCCACAAGGGACTTTTACTTTTTTGGTTTTTTGTAATACCTTTGTGGACTGTAGGAAGCAGTCTGTATCAAGGAGTTTCCCAAAGGAGTTGTGTGGGATGTTGGGAACCACAGTGCAGGGCTGGGCAGAGAAGACAGATTTTTTCTTTAACCAGTCTTCTTCTCCAAGAAGAGTCTTTATTAAAGGTATCAGACTTACCAAATATTGAAGGCAGACAGAAAGTCCACAGACAATTCAAGTATCCAATGTTAGAAGAAGATTGAAGTTACTCTGGCCTTGGAAAGATTATGGATTCGGCTTTGGTCTAAACAGGGCAGAATCTAGTTCAAAATAAATTGAAGCAGCAAACTCAAGTCACCCCTTGTGTCAGTTTTGTGTTTAAGCCTAGTGAAGGTTTTGAGCAAAGAAACTCTTTGTGGATCTTACAGGACAGGTTTGCCTCAAGACATACAAAATCCTCACGTTCTGACCCAACGAGGAAGAGTGAGCAGCAGCCAAGATACTCTCGTGGTCAAGGGATATATGCAGAATTCCTTGGCAATAAAGATGCTAGGACAACAACATTTCATTACAGACTATAAGATCTCATCCTAATATAGGAAAAGCCACTTATGTGGAGGTCATACTTAGAATTTCCCTGTGAAACATCAAGTTTTTGGCTTGCAAATTGGGACATGACACGAGAGGCTTTGAGCTTTGTTTATTACATGCTGTTCACCTCAGTGCCCATGCACACTGCAGGAAAGCATTTGCTGCAAAATGTTGAGTTCCTCCTCAGAAATAGGACATTAGGCTTCAGAGTTAACACTCATTTGAGATAACTGGTACAGGGGGTTGGAGAGGAGCAGTTTACATACTGCTTCATAGATGTAGCTACAGGTTTTTTGGGATTTTTTTCGTGACCATGCACACAACAGATGACTCATTCAGGAGTGGAGGAATCAGGATGAAAGTGTGCTGTCCACTCTCCCAGCTAGCTGTGATCCAAATTGGAGCCAGAGCTCACACAGGCACCTCCTCCAAATGAAATAATAATCAGGAGAGCATTGCTTCAGGACAATATCATGTGTTATACTGAAGTTATGGGTAAGCCAAGGGCAAAGCACCTTTGCATTTTTGATAGTCCATAAGGAAGGGGATGAGTAGGAATGGGTGTCTGTCCTGTTACACACCTAAAACTCTTCATCCCACCCGGGGCACCATCTAATGGTGCAGCTGAATGGGTATAAACACTAATTAACTGATGAAATGCACTCACAGCTTCCTTCAGAGAGCGTCTATGGCAAGCTTAGGGTTCCAGTCAGTTCTGTCAGGAAGAGAAATGAAAGACATTTCGTTTCAGCACTGACTGCCTCAGCTGTCTCACCTTTGGTGCAGTGGTGACAAGCGTCCTTCCCCCCGCCTGACTGCATCTTCCACAGCTCACTTTTTTAAAGCTGTTTACCACAGAAAAATGTTTAAGTAGGATTCAGATATCCCTCGGCAAAGAGAAAGAGGAAAGGAAAAGATGAAGGGAAAAAAAAAAAAAAAGGCCTTTCAAAGTATAAAACAGAAGTTGCTGCAGGCAAAGATGCCTTTGAGCGGTCTCAAGCTAAGACTTTCCATTTCCATGTAAAAATGTCTGTTGAAAGGGCAAGCTACATTTACAATGAGCAAAGTTTTATAGCTTACACAGGCGTGAGCACCTGCTAGGAAGATGGGGAAAAGATTCAATCTTCCTTTGGGTTGCAATGCTCAGATTCCCATTTAAAAGTCTAAGACCCCTGATTATTTATTGATGTCTTTCTCTTCATAGCTGTCTGCATCTTTACTGGCTTGCAAGATGCAACAGTGTGGCCTAAAGGATTTTTTGAATTAAGTTCTTTCAAGTCATTTTTCCCCTTCAGGCATTTAGCCAATGATGCTGAAGTCTGAAAGGTCTCCTCTGTATTTGGAGGGGTGATATATTAATATATTTATTGGCCAACAGTCAAATTAACTGTGCCTGAGCTGTCCTTAAACACTAGGTTATGACTTGGTTACTGAATTTTCTGCTTTATTTTATTTACAGGAGGAAGGGAAGGCAGCATCAGCGGGAGTGATGTTCTAAACCAACCAACATTTTACAGTGAATTTGCTTCAAGTTCCCATAAGGCACTGGCAGACAAAATTTAACAGCAAAATCTCTATCCACATTCCCTTCTCCTCTCTCAGAAAGCATAAAAGTGGCAGCTTGTACATTTTCTTTAACTTACAGGAGGCAAGGAGACTTTTACTGAAGACATCTAGAAAGACATTACAAGGCACCTCTGGCAATGAAATGAGTATTTTCTTATTTCAGCAAGAATAATAGAAACTCTGGTTCTTCTTTTTTCACAATGATAAGAGTCATAGCAAAAGAAAAAAAAAAAAACAAACAAACAGGTAATGCAATTATTTTGATACTTTTAAAACCCTGAAAAATCAAACCACTTGTGCTGGGTAAAAGCAGAGAAGCAAACACTAACTCAAGGGATATTTATTTGCTTATTTTAGTTTTCTGAGGGAGAAGAAAAAGCAGTAGTAAAGGGAATCTCATACTGGCATACTGAGAGCAAGCATGTCTGCAGAGCAACCATGTCTTCTCCACCTTCCAGTATCTACTGTCAGTTCACAAAGGTGATATTAACAATTCTAAACTACTAGAAACAGCGTTTCCAGAAAATGATGCAGGTAGACTGGACCCAGCTCAGCAATTTAACCCAGGGGGAGAATCATTAAGGGATTGCATGCACCAAAGTAGGGCTTTTATTCAGCTAATTAAGCTTTTAAGGGGCTAGAAGAGACAGTGGCAGGGTCATGTCCAACCATAAAACATGATCCTCCTCCAAGGGCAGAGCAAGAAGCCCTGGTGGCTGCCAGGAGATGGATCCTCAGCTGGAGATGGATCCTCATCCCTTCACCACGGCCCTTTCCTGGCGTGCTGGGGACACTCTGGAACCCTCCAGAGATCAGGGCCTTCAGTGACCTTCAGGCAAGGGAAGAAATCCTCAGCCACAAAGCTTCAAAGCCGAGTGGTGCAGAGGATGCTCACCTGCTGAGCTCTGGGTGTGCCCAGCCCTCGGCGGCCAGGGCAGGACCAGCCCACCTCGAAGTGAGGGATGGGCTGGCACTGTCAGCATTAATCACTGGGGCTCAAAGGGCTTTTCTTCCTGGAACTCACCTCACCTAAATTTTTCTGCCCTTAAATGCCCTTTTGCCAGTGGAAAGGGGACCTCAGGGCACGGCTCTGACCTGTCTTGGACACCCTGAGGGAGTGAATCACGGCCGTACCGTGCCTGTCTTCCCTGGAATAAAGATAATTTCTGGATAGCAGCTTGGGTGTCTCGTGCTCCTGAAGTCACAGCAGGACAGCAGTGAACCTCACCAGGGAGTGGCTGGAGAGGGCTGTGAGCCAGTGCCTTGCAGGGGCACCTTCCCCCTTGCCAAGGCAAAACCCCTCCAGCTCTGCTGCATGTAACCTTTTTTTGGTGACAGCAAGCAGACCACAGAGGGTTCAATCAAGATTTAATGGAGATGTGCCTGGGTTTTCCATATGCAAAGACATCTCTGGAGTTACAAGGCTTCAGATGAGTTCTCTGAGGGGAGGGTCGTGCTCAGCTGTGAGCATCCAGCATGTCTGGAGCTTCCTGAATCACAGAATCCCAGAGTGGCATGGGTTGGCTGGGACCTGAAGTTCCTCTCATCCAACCCCTGGCACAGGCAGGGGCACCTTCCACAAAACCAGGCTGCTCAGAGCTCCATCCAGCCTGGCCTTGGACATGGACACTCTTGACAGTGATTGAATGTTGCTGCCAAAGCTGACAAATAACACTCCAGGACAGGATATTTACGACACAGATTGTGAAATTCGGTAACTGTCCAATCCATTTATCAGCACGCTCACAATTACCAAATAAGTGAAGAAATAATAGTTATTGCAGTGAAATTGATTATCACCATCCACGCCATTGTGGTAAGTCACCAACCAGGAAAGGTGGCAGATTACTGTTGCAATTTGTTACTTGGTGAAAATTCTGGGAATTTCTGGGAGGGGATTGATGTCTTACAGAGGGCTCGTGGGACTCTGGGGGTGGCACACATGTGGGGCAGGAAGTTTACCCTGGTGATCTTCTGGTCTGCTCTCTGGACCACAGAGATCCAGACATGGAATTTTGGGCACGTCCAAGCCCAAGGACTTTGGAGCAGCTGTCCCAGTGGCATGAGGAGAGGCAGATGTGCCACATGCTTGAATCTGTGTTTGCAGGAGGGATTTTCAAAGGGGGTTTCTATGCATGTGATGGATCCCAGACCCCTCCAATGCCGTTTGGCTCCTTTCTTCGCTGGGTGGGAGTTAGTAGGTACATGCATCAATTCAGTGACCTTTTTATTGGGTTTTGTTTCACTTCCCTTAAACCACCACGAGAGCAAAACCCAGAAGAGCTGTTCAGAGAAGGGGGACTACATGTAGAAAAGTGAAACGAGTATGGGGTGCACTGAACCCAGGTAATTAGTAAAATGATGTCATGGACACTCTGTTATTAATAGTGCACACACATCTTGGGTTGTTATACAGATCATTTTGAGGAGGTGTTCACAATCTCAGCTGAGTCTGAATGTCCTTCTATTCCTTGTAAGACATTTATATTGCAGATATGTCTGTATCTAAACACACATTTCACTCGAAAATAGGTCCCAGAGCCAACTGTAAAGACCTCATCTTTATGTATACATAAAAACCACATTAATGCATCTCAGTTATGAGAAGTTCATATCATAAAAATGGGCTCTGAAAAAAAATGAAGCCCCCATCTGATTTGAAGAATGCATATATGTCAGGGGTTTATGGAAGACATCCCCCAGTGCATTTCTGAAGCACAGACTTAACTATTGACTGCATGAAATAGTTTGTGGTCAGGGATATTTTCGGCAGGTATTTTTCCTGGATGACTTCTTATTCCTTTTTAAAATCCAGCTGTGCCAAGCAGGAGAAAAGAGGAAAATCTGGCGTTAGAGAGTGTGTGATTCAGCTGGATTTTGGCTGCATTTTTTTCCCTGAATGAAAGCACCAGGTTTATTCACCAGGTTAAAAACCCTTAAACGGTTCCATTTTCCTGCCCTCGTGATCATTGCTATTGATTACTGTGTGTTCTTCAATCTATTTTGTACAGCCCTTGTTTAATATTTAAGAGACATAAGGAGCAGCATGCTGTAATATTTAAGAGGTTAACTTATTGCAGAGAGATAAAGAAAAGGCATGGCTCCAAATGAGGTGGAAATTTGGTCCATTTTATTGATGTGCAGCGATATACACTTAGGGATATACACTGCACTGGAGTAGAGATCCTTTCCAAAAAAAAAAAGAATAAAGCTTGGTAAAATATTGGTTATATCTGAGGCCTTTTATCTTGAGCAGAGGCAGTGCCAAGGGGCTCAGCACCTGTCTGAGAGTGTGGTGGCAATCACACCATGTGTGTCAGCCTGTGTGTTCCTCTGTCAGTGTCACAGACACATCATGCTGCACTACAGGTACCACATTTTTCATGGTTGTGCGTCTGACTCGGGGTCTGGGGTGAAAGATTAGAAAAGAAAGCTGGTTTGGCAACAAATAATGTGTCCTGCTTTGGTACAGGCTGTGCAACAGTTTGTTTTGCACCATCCTAACCTGCATCTGCAGGTCAGAACACCACATCTGTCAACAGGTACTTTTATTTCACATGGCTGCAAAAGATTTGCATACCTTTAGAAGGTGTGCCAGAGTTGAAAGAATGATTTTGAGGCTCAGAATAGCAGAATTTTTTCCATGTTAATTCAGGGTCCATAAATGTGATTCTTTGCAAGTCTTGGTCATAGAAACAAAATCACAGAATGCTTTGAGTTGGAAGGGACCTTGTCTTGTTCCTCCCTCCCTGCCATGGACAGCATTTTATCCTAACACCAAGAGTTTTGTTTTATTTAGGCATTGCTAAAGCAGGAGGCCTGAAACTTGCCCAAATGCTCTGCAGAAAAAAAGTGAAGTCCAAGTTTTTAGGGCTTGTAACTTCTGACTTGAGGAGAAGCAATTATCATTTACAAAAGGAAATTTAAAAAAGATCCTACCCAGAGAAAATGAGGAAGAAATAATACAGAATAATAATACAGAATAATCTACAAAGTCTGTAGGTGTCTCAAGGTCTGTAAGTTGTTGCAGAATGATTTTTTGCTTCAAAGGCCAGAATAATTTAAACTCATAAAATCACGAATTGTTTGGGTTGGAAAAGACAGCTTCCACTGTCCCAGGCTGCTCCAAGCCCCATCCAGCCTGGCCTTGGGCACTCCCAGGGATCCAGGGACAGCCACAGCTGCTCTGGGCACCCTGGGCCAGGGCCTGCCCACCCTCCCAGCCAGCAATTCCTCATTCCCAATATCCCATCTGTGCCTGCCCTCTGGCCCTGGGAAGCCATTCCCTGGCTGCTGTCCCTCCATGCCTTGTGCCCAGTGCCTGTGCAGCTCTCCTGGAGCCCCTGGAGGCCCTGGCAGGGGCTCTGAGGTGTCCCTGGAGCCTTCTCTTGTGCAGGGGAACAGCCCCAGCTGGGCCAGGCTGGCTCCAGAGCAGAGGGGCTCCAGCCCTGGCAGCATCTCCGTGCCCTCCTCTGCACTGGCTCCAGCAGCTCCAGGTCCTTGTGCTGTTGGAGCCAGGGCTGGGGCAGCTCTGCAGGTGGGGTCTCACCTGGGCCCAGGGGCACAGGGGCACAATCCCCCTGCTCTGCTGCCCACGCTGGGGGATCAGCCCAGGGCAGGGGGTTCAGGGAGCCAGAGACGTGTTGAGCTTCTTTTCCACCAGAATCCTCAAGGCATGGGAGAAGCAAATTTGATGTATCAGCTGGTGTCTACACGCCTGCAGCATCTGCTTGTGTATAGAAATATTTAGTACTCTGGCAAATGGTACTTGACATTTTCAGCATATTTTGGATGCAGTGGGGTTTAGCTGTCCCTCTGTGGGCTGTTCATGCCCTCCATCACTGGAGTGGGGGAGCTGGCTGATACATTTATTCATGTTACTCCTTCGGAATTTAGGGAAAGCAATGACTCATTTGACAGAAAAGGAGCCAAGTAGCTTGAGGACAGATTTTAAATGGTATTTAAAAGAATTGCTTAGTTTTCCATTGAACTCAGAGGTAATTAGGCACCTCAGATTTAAGAAATCTGGTCCTCGGTGGCTTGAGTGAGGTCTGCTTTAATACTGGGTACTAAACTTCTATTTCCCAAGGATAAAGCAGGTGCTTCAACCATGGGATGGGCTGTTCCATTCCTTGACTTTGTTGTGTAGGTAAATATGACAGATTTTAATGAGATTTTGTCTCTTTTTGGAACTGGAGTATGTTAAACATCAGTAGAAATATGCAGGCGTCCTGCTCCAGCGCCTGGTACTGGGCACTAACTTTCACAGCAGGTAGATAAACTCTTTTTACCTCAAATAATTCCTGGCAAAACTTTGAAAGACTCTCAGGTTGCTGTGGAGTGATGTCAGGTAATTAGTATGTGATTAAGGGTAATGAATGCCTGACTGGAGTCAAGTTTATGACATGAAATTGTCTTGCTTGGGTTGAGAATTGTAAAATTATCAGGAACAAAAATAAAAAAGAATTTTCTGGAGGCTGCAGTGAGCCAAGTGTCTTCACAACAGCTCTTGTAGGGAAGGTCGTTTGGGTTGGTATGAAGTTGTACACCTGGGGTGCATCAAATTCTGGGGGAAATGGCAGAGAAGAATAAATCTGTGTAGAGATTTCTCACCTAGGGCTCTGATCTGCAGGGTGACGTTTGCAGCCGTGGTGGCTGCCAGCAGTGCCTGGTCCCTGCAGTGGGTGTTGGCTGGAGCTGCTGGGTGCAGCTAAAGGAGGAGGAGGCTCTGGAGAGACCTCACCACACCCCAGGTCACCATCCATCCTTACAGCAACTCCCAGGGATGTTGCACAATCCCAGGCAGGGAGTGGCAGGTGGGAAATCACTCTAACTTTTCTTTTCAAGCCCCCCAACCACCTCCTCCTCCTCCTCCTCCTCCTCTTCCTCAGGCAAATCACCACAGCCGGCTCAGTGGGTGCAGTCAGACTCGGTGTCATCCAGGCACTGCCGGTGTCCCACGGGAGCAGAGGAGAGCTGCAGATAAGCTAGAGCAATGCCTGGTGAGTTATAACCAGCCCTTGTGGCTGCAGGATCGCTTGTGAGACAGCAAGCCCCTCTGATGGAATGCTGTAGTGCCACACCTTCCTTCCACGGGCGACGCCAGCCAGGACCACGACTGCTGTAGTGCTGATGTGCTGAAGTGCCCGTGGTGTGTGTGGGGTTGTGCAAATGCTTTCCTTTGCTGGACTCAACCCACACTACCCAGGCCAGCCGAGATTTCCAGCCCTTTCTCTCCAGTCAAGCCCCAATATGGATTGTGTCATTCCCACCCCTAAGCCAGGCTAGGGGTAGGTTTGGTGCCTCGAGTCGTGTCCTCCCTCTTCCACAGATGAAAAAAAAAACCCCACATCTGGAGCACTTTAATGAAACCGTTTGTCCTTATTAAGTTGAGAATAGAAATGCACCTTTCCCCCACTGGAGACGTAACCGGAATGGCACAAGGCTGTGGAGTTTTATTATCTTGGTCTCAGCTTAAAATACTAAGAGGCGCTTCTTTAAGAAAGTTTAAGAGAAGTTCTATAAACCATGTCTATATATAATCCCTTTTGTAAGCATCTAGGAAACTGCAGGACGGAAAGGTTGCCTGCCAGACCTCAGAAAGCAAATACTAATTCAGCAGTCTAGTCACTCTGTCAAACATTTAGTGTATCAGGGTTGATTGTTCCCTGGTAGGTATAGCTCTGGTATATCCGCCAGGCCTTTTGTCATGTTAACTGCAACCGATCAATGGATTGAGGTCAGGACTTCTGATGTAGGTGCAAGCTTAGAGGGAAAAAAGTCTCAAAGATTCATTTTTTCTCGTCTGGTAGCACTCCGGTCACTTATTTTTTCTCAGTTAGCCTCTGCTGCTCTAAAGTGGATATTGATCAGTGCTTTAATGCAAACCTGTCAAATTAATTTTGCAGAGCTGGGATATGACTGGCCTAAAATTGCTTCTGCATCTGTTCTCTGCAGCAAGCCTATGAATTTTAATCATGACCAGAATGGGCTGTTGGCTTTTTTTGTTAGAAACTTGAATAGGAAAGGTTTAAACTGTAAATGCCATGAAATGATGCTGTTTTGTTCTTTTCAGAAACTCATGTGGCTGAGGTCAAAGAAATTATTATGTCTGTGCATTCTTGTCAGATGCTCGGGGAGCTGTGCAGGGTTTTCTTCTTTTGCAAAGCAAAGCAAAGGTATGTAGTGAGCTTGTTAAACATTCCCAGGCCAATGAGGGAACAGCAGGCTTGGTGTCTCCTGCAATGCCAGAGACATTAGTATTAATGTACAATTTCCTCTCCAGCCCCCACTCTATGATCCGATTATTCCTGATAACTTTATCTCACAGGATGGAGAGGGAGACAAACTGGGAGAACAGCATCTATTTCTTTAGTACAAATTAAAAAAAAAAAAAAATAAAATTCAGAGCATCCCACACACTAGCAGGAGGTGAGTGTGGCTGTCCCTGGAGTAGCAATCTTATGGAGATGGTTACAGAAGTTTTTCTTCATCATGCAAAACAGGAGATTCTTCTTCTCTTCATCAATTGAGACAGAGTGTACAGGGCTCACTCTGTTGTGATGTCAACGTCATGCAAAGTAAATAATGAATTTTAAGCTGTGCTCTGCACAGGCGAGACTTGTTCATAGGGAAAAAAAAAAAAGACATGTCAAGTTTAATCTGCTCTAGAAAACCTGCAATCAGGCAGGACTCATCCTTCACAGCCCAAACAGTGACATTGACCATAACAGTTTGATTTTGTGCTGGCTCTTTCTCCAGGTGATTCGAAAGCATTCAGAGTATTAATTATTAAGTGCTGCTTGATCCCTGAGAGGTGGTGGAGAATTTGAAACTGATTTTGGCACTGAAAAAGCTGACACTTGAGGTGGGAGTTGAAGCAAGCCCACTTCCTGTGGTGCTGGAGCAGCCTGGGAGCGCTCCCAAGGGCAGGTCCTGGGTCTGAGCTGAAGGAATAGCATCAGCTGGCTCATGTCTGAGACCTTACACCTCTCCAGCTATTTCAGAAGAAAATTTATAACTACTGCCAGCAGTGTCAGCCAACAAAAAGATCTATGCTTTTCCCTGGTGAAATAACTGGCAAAACCTGTATTAGCTACAGCGGTGCAGAACTAGAGTGAGAGGGCTGGTCTGGGAAACTCCTGGCTTGATCTGCTGCTCCATCCAGCTGCTCCCTGGTGTCACCAGTACCTGAAACCTTGCAGCTTGTAAGGGTTTGATGGTGGCCAGGTCCTCCATCGATGCAGTTCTCAGGAAGGACGGTTGCATGAAAGCTTTCAGCTGTTGGGGCCAATTCTTCTGTCAGTCCTGCCTTTATATTTTGTGTGAGGAAATCATTGTGCTTTATCTGTACCTTGGCAACACTCCAGAGCTCCAGCCAGGCCCAGGGCTCAAACAGGCATCTCTGAAGAACAAGGGTGTTGGTGGGAAAAGGGAAAGACCTTTGGCATGTCCATCTGAAAGTATTTATGAACGGTCTGCAGCAGTGTGTCCTGGCCTATGAGCACAGTGGGAAATGAGCCAGCCACCAAAGCCACACCATTTTTGGTGTCAGGAGGTATTTCCTCATATTGGCTGGCATGTCTCTGCAATTCTTTGCAGGTGGCCATGGGGCATTCCTGGGGTCCAAAGGTGGAGGTTGTGACTAGCTGAGTCACTGCCAGGTTTTACCTATGGAGATCTTCCTCCTCTCCCACCTCTGTGTCACATTCAGGAAACCAAGACCTTTGCTGCTGCCCACCATGCTTGGAACCAGAACTGTAGGTGAGTTGGGTAGGCAGGCTCTACCCCATGAGGTCCTCAGGGAGGACAAGGAGAATTGTCCTCTTTGTTGTTTTTAAAGGAATAAATAGTACCACTAATTCTGCAGAAGAGCATATTCCATTTCAGACTAAATGCTATTAGGTTTGAATGGTGCCTATTTTAATATTAACCCAACAAGAACAAAACAAGGAGTTCACATGCACTGGCATATAGAACAGTTTTTTCTTGCTATTTCTCATTGTGAGGATGGTGAGGCTCTGACACAGGTTCCCCAGAGCAGCTGTGGCTGCCCCTGGATCCCTGGAAGTGCCCAAGGCCAGGTGGAACAAGGCTTGAGCATCCTGGCATAGTGGAAGGTGACATTGCCCATGGCAAGGGGAGAAATGGGAGGGGCCTTAAGGTTCTCTCCAACACAAACCATCTTGTGGTTCTCTGATTCTCTGCTGGAGCTTTAGCTGTGACAACACCAGTGCTGCTTCTCAGCTATGTGACTCACATGAAACACCTAAATGTTGCCTAAGCTTTGACTTAAAGTCTACTTTGGAAGTCTCCAGAGGTGAGCCCTCGCTGAGCCACAGAGAGGAAAAGGTGGATGGGAGATACTCAGGGTCCCCGGGTAGTCTGTAGGGAAAACCAACTGCTTTGAATGGTGCAAACAGCTTTTTGCACATCAGAGGGGGAGATTAAAGGCTGTGATGATGCTCTGGCTCCTGCAGTGTTGGTGGTAAATTTCCCAGGAGCTTCCCAGGTGGTAAGATTTTGACCCCAGCCTGCAACTTGTTAAAACTAGAGGCCGTGACTCACTGTCCATCTTACATCTTCCCAGTCTGTTTCACAAAATTTGAACAAATAATGGGCTTAGGGTTGTTGGCTGCTGCAAATGTCAGAGAAACTTCTGTTCAGGTCAAAACCAAGGAAATTTTTTGCTAAGTGTTTTGGTTAACTGTAAGACAATAAAAGTTTTAGGTCAAGACAAGACAGAATATTTGAGCCAACTCAAAATGACTTGTTTATTTCAGAAGATATTTAAAGTTTATGAAGTCTTCAGGGTTTTCTTAAGAGACTAAAAATGTGTTTTTAGAATGAAAAATGAAAAATGAAATGGCTTTTCCAAATAGATTGTTTGGGCTATTTTTTATTTTGTCTCTATGTGTGGTGCAGTTTTTTCCTGACATCATGAATAATTTTGGACCTTTCAGTAAAATTATTTTTTGTCAACTATGTCTACTCCAGCTATAGATTTGACTTATTTCCAAGCAACAAAGGTTCATTTTTTCAGTCCTGGAAGATGAAATTTCGTTCTTCTGGCAGCTTCAGCAAGAGAAGACTTTAAAAAGGCAGTTGGTGGGAATTGCTTAACTTTTTTTTGTTTGTTTGTTTGATCTCAAAGGAGTCTGTTGGGATTTACTCTAACAAAGGCTTTGGCAATCTACATTTCTTTTGGGAAACAAATTTGCAATTCTATAATACACGTTTTTTTAAAGTCCTCTGCCCTTGGCTTGTATCTTCATCTTCCACATTTGCAGACCTCTGTGGGTTTCTACTGCTGGGTTACACATTGACCCTTGAAAATTCCCTGTTTCTTGAGTCAAACATCACACATGCAGAGCCTGAGCACTTTGGTATTATCAGTGCTGCTGTCTGCAGTCACAGAAGCAGAGAAGCCTTTCCCCAAGGTGACAGATGCCAGAAGTGATTTGACCACCCACAGGTGCCAGGCTACTCCAGAGGAGAGGAGTGTTGAGTTGGAGAGAGAAGTGGAGTGGATAGAAGGTGTCCCTGTGAGCCTTCAAAACTGATCTCAGACTACCAGGGTTAAGGGAGTCACAAAAGACAACCTTATTTTTCTGCTTTAGGGTCTTTCCTTTTTCTGTAGGATAGAAAAGATGCTAGAGAAGCCGACGCTGCTTCCCAGTCTGAAGTGACTTTCCTGTAGCTGGAGGAGACTTTAAGAGAAACTGCAAATTGTTTCTTCAGTAAGAGCCCTGCTCTGTTCCCTAGACAAAAAGAAAGACGTGTGAAGCTCCCTGCAAGCAAGCACAAAGTTATCCATTGCCCTTCAAACCCCAGTGATCCCACCGAGTCACAGCCCTCCAAAACGCAGCAGAGCCCAGGCACGGCTCGCGCTGCTCCCTCGCTGGTGTGCTGCATCCACCGTGGCACTGATGGATTTGGCTTCTTAGGGGCCAGATCCACCTATTAGCTGGCATTGGGGTGGCATTGCAGGCTGTCAGCAGCCCCAGCTACCAGCTGGAAGGATGTAATTGTATTGTAAACGCCAGGCGTGAGGGTGATGGATTCGCGCATCTCCGCGGTCTGACTGCTGCGATGTGCGGGGCGAGGCATCCTCTAATTCGCCACCAAGAGGGTCTCTTGCACTGAACAGCCTCTCTTAAATCAAAGTGTTCAATCCTGCTGAAGGTGGGTGCAGGGAGGGGAGAGCTGGAGGGAACAAAGTAAGACGATAAAAAAAAAAATCAATAGCGCTTCCCTATAAAAGAGACCGAGCTTTGCAGAATTTGCTTCCACGCGACGCCAGAGGTGCCAATTTGGCAAATTCATTTAAGGCCAGATTGAAAACTCAGCTGATAGTCAGGGTTTGGGGACTGCAGCAGTGTCTGTTTGTGGAGCTTTGGTGATTATTGCATGCAGAGCCCTTTGAAGCATGTGCACTGTGCGTGCCACAAACGGTGGCTCCAGCCCCCACCTTGTGCCACAGTGCTTGGCACCCTCCTGCCATGTCCCCTCTCGTGCAGGGGACTGCTGGCCATGCCACATACACAGCCATGCTCCTGCTGACCTTCATTCCTCCATACCCAAAGACCCGTGTGGGCCCATGCTCGGCAACTCCTCCTTTTGGAAAGAGCTGGGTGGTGAGCACGCTGCCTCTCATGCCCAGGAGAAGCTCCAAGGGATGGTCTCTGTGCTCAGTGTGGTGGTCACCACGCTGCCTCTCATGCCCAGGAGAAGCTCCAAGGGATGGTCTCTGTGCTCAGTGTGGTGGTGCCCACACTGACTCTCATGCCCAGGAGAAGCTCCATGGGATGGTCTCTGTGCTCAGTGTGGTGGTGAGCACACTGCCTCTCATGCCCAGGAGAAGCTCCATGGAATGGTGTTTGTGCTCAGTGTGGTGGTGACCACGCTGCCTCTCATGTCCTGGAGAAGCTCCAAGGGATGGTCTCTGTGCTCAGTGTGGTGGTGCCCACACTGACTCTCATGCCCAGGAGAAGCTCCATGGAATGGTCTCTGTGCTCAGTGTGGTGGTCACCACACTGCCTCTCATGCCCAGGAGAAGCTCCATGGGATGGTCTCTGTGCTCAGTGTGGTGGTGAGCACACTGCCTCTCATGCCCAGGAGAAGCTCCATGGAATGGTGTTTGTGCTCAGTGTGGTGGTGACCACGCTGCCTCTCATGCCCAGGAGAAGCTCCAAGGGGTGGTCTTTGTGCTCAGTGTGGTGGTGAGCACACTGCCTCTCATGCCCAGGAGAAGCTCCATGGGATGTCTCTGTGCTCTTGGAGCTCCTGTAAGCCCTGCCCCGGTGGTGGTTCACCAAAGAGGATCACAAAAAGAGCTGTGGCCAGGCCATTGTGGGTTTTCAGTCATTAGCCCCCAGCAGCCTTGTCTGCTGGGGAAGAGATGGATGTCAGGGGACACAGGGACCCATCAATCCCACAACACATTCAGGCTCTCTGCATTTCGTGTCCTCTAAAGCAAAGCTACTGAAGGTCTAAGGCCATGTGAGGTCTGATCTGTGGGCATGAACTCCCACTGCCCTGCACAGGGCAAAGGGTGTGTGAAAAGTTACCAAATCACTATGGTTTTGTTTAACTTGGGGGGAATATTTGCAATGTATAGTTTTGCTATCAACAATTTCAACAAAAATTTTCTTAAAAATCAATTTTTTGTATAACTTTAACAATGTTACTTGAGTCAAAATTTTCATTCATGGGTATTTAAAGTTAGGGCTCTGGAAACCCTTTTCTGAAAGAAAATTATCTGGTCAGCCCTTTTTGATCCTTGTGTGTCCCTTCTAACTCCGGATATTCTGTGATTCTAACCCTTTTTTTCTTTTCAAGTGAAAAATTCCAGTCTCTTTCAGTATTCCCTCTAGTGCACAAGGCATCCTCCTTATTCAGCCACGAATTTGCAGCTTCAGGCTTTCCCACAAGACCAGATCTTCTCCAGTGGCACATCAGAGGTGTGTGTCACCACCCCACACTGAACTATTAGTCCTTCTGTTTTCACAGCATTTGTGTGAGAGATTATTCAGGCAGTTCATTAAATATTCAGGATCTTCCAGTTCTTTCTCTCTTTATACATATACCAAAAAAAAAAAAAAAAAAAAAGAAGTTATTAATTACCAAGTCCAATAGGAAGAGGAGATTTCTTTGCTCTTTGAATGCATCTGTCAGAAGCCACAAGAAGAGGAGCTTCAGGATCATGCAGAGCCAGCCAGCACAAGTCAAGTCAGAGTTCAAAGCCACTGTGTGGATCCTGGTAGCAGCAGGTGCTTATTGTGGTCTGGTATCAGGTGCACTCATAGTCATGGTATTAATGTGGTGCTGGTCTGTGACCCATCATTATACAGCTAATGACCCTGCTGCAGAATGGGATTTGTTCTTTGTGACCTGGGGAAAATGAAGGAAAGTAGTGAGGAATTCCTAAGTAATTTTTTTTTTCCTAGGAAAATACAGCATTTGTAATAAAGCTTCTCCTTGCGGCCCTGCTGGGAAGAAGCTGAAGAGTTTTTAATCTCCTCAGAAGAAGACAGAAGAATTTTCAGTATTCTCAGCTGTGCTTTCCCACAGGATTTTCAAATGCTGATCAAGAAACCCCAGAAATCTGATTATTGCTGCCAAAAGAAGATTCAAAGGTTAAAAAGGCTAGGATTTGGCTTTCATAGAACTTAGAATTTCATAGAATTATTTTGGTTGGAAAAGACCTTTAGGCAGAGTCCAACCATTCCCCCAGAACTGCCAAGGCCACCACGAGCCCCAGTCCCCAAGTGCCACATCCACATGGCTTCTAAACTCCTCCGGGGATGGGGACTCCAACACTGCCCTGGGCAGCTGGGATCATGTTCAGATTACAAAAGTCCTTTCCTGTCTAAGGAGATAAATTCTTTGAGGGGTTTCACCCCTCAGGTTGTATGTGTATAAAAAAAGAAACCAAGCCTTGAGCACAGATTGTTTATTTAAATGTCTTAAATGCGGTGGAAGTCCTTAAAAGTAGGAAACCCCTTCCCGAGAGAGGGGCTGTCTGCCCTAAGGTGTACAGAGCACGGAAAAACACCAAAGGTAGTTTGGAGAGGAGTCTGCAGACCCCAGATCTCCAGCACAGGATTGGAGGGAAGTTCTGTCTGGGACTGGATGGGGAGCCCGTGGGCTTGGGATTTGTGAAGGTCTGGGGCATAGGATTGCTGTTTGCCCTACAAAGTTTGGTATCTCCTCAAAATCCTCTTCCTGCTGCTCTAGGGCTTCCAACTGCTGGGATGGAAGACTCAGCAGGAAGGCAAGAGACAGCTTAAATCTGCTCTCTGGAATCCTGAAATCACACAGAAAATCTCTTTTAGTCTTGGAGACAAAGCCACCTTCCTCAGGATATTCACTGCAAAGAAGGTATTTAACCAGCTGCAGGTGGATATAGCTTTGGATCTAAATATCCCTGGCACTGCAAAGGGGAGGCTTAGGGGCAAATGACCACCTTGGTAACAGGTAAAACCTCTGCCAGGCCTGGAAAGAGTTCACTTTGGCTCATGTGGCTTAGCTGCTGCGATGTTGAGGCTGAATCTCAATTTGACCTCCTGAAATTGAATATTCACTTCAGCCTAGATTTGCAAAGCTGTTTGTTAATGCGCACATACAGGGCTGTTTTCTCCAGGGTTTTAAAGAAAAAACTCATTTCAATGTAAAATTCACAGGATCAAATTGAAATTTATTTTGAGAAGGTTAACATTACTGATTTTCAGGCTCAGACAATCACTTCCATGTCAGATTGTAATTACACCGTTTTGTGCATCAGCTGCATGCATGGTACGGGGGAAAAAAAAAAAGTAGGATAAAGCAGTTTATTTCAGCTACAGAAAGGACCTTTGTACTGTCCTTCCCTTGAAATCCCCCACACTGAAAGGAAAAAAGTGATTTATTTCAATCAGTCTGACAATATGAGCTAACACATTAATTGCATAAAGACATTTCTCCTGCCCAAAGTTTTCTTTGGTTTTTACTTGCAATTGTCTGCTAGGTGTCTGCATAGCATTTTCTTTTCCCTGCAGCAGTTTTCACCGCCATAAAAATCTTGCTTCTGTTAAATAGCAACATTAAAATATTGTAGTGCTGACCTTAATGGTTTACAACATTCAGCTAAGGAGCTCGAGTCTCTAAAATAAGAGTAAAGCACACAGTAAAAATTTATCTAAGGAGAATTAAAGCCTCAGAAGATTGAGAGCCGTGGTGTAATATCAACCCTTTTTGTACCTCCATGGGTTCCACCACGGGTGTGGGTGGGAGAATTGCAGGAGCCCAGCACGGTGATGTGGGACTGAGGTGAGCAAGGATTTGGGGCCCAGATATCCCATCACTGACAGAGGGCAGCAGGGTCGGAAGTGTCAGCTGATTTCAGGGGGAGCATCCCTGCCCTTGTGTGCAGAGCTGGGCTCAAAACATCCCCGGATCAGAAAGGGGCAGTTCTTTCTGCTCGCCTTGTCCCGGCCTGCAAGGCTATGTAAGATGAAAATGGAGAACTGAATATCATAGCTTTAATGTTATTTAATATTTTATTAGGTTAAATGGACACACATTGTGTACTTTGTAAAATACCCAGCAGCAGACTAGCTATTTTTGTACAGCATTTAACAGCCAGGACAGCTGGGCTTGTATCAAAATTTTGCTGCAAGATATTCCTAGTAATCAACAAGTTTGTTTCTTTGGGGGTTTTTGGGGGGTTTTTTGTTTGTTTTTTGTTTGTTGGTTGGGGTTTTTTGTTTTGGTTTGGTTTTTGTTGTGTTTTTTTTTTTTCAAGGAAACCAGATATAGGAAGAGAAAACAGTTTGTCATTGAACTGTACTGTCATTTTTGTTTTATAGACCCCCAAAAGGATGCTCACCTACCTGTTCCCCCCCAAGTCTGGCAGGAGACTCTGTTCAGCCACATGGAGCAACGTAGGAAGCCTTGGAATGATCATCTAATCCAATCCCCTGCCGTGGGCAGAGACACCTTCCACCATCCCATGTTGCTCCAAGCCCTTCCCACCTGGCCTCCAACTCTTCCAGGGATCCAAGGGCAGCCACAGTTTCCAGAATCATTTAGGCAAATCGTGGTAGTATTTTCTGTAAATTCAAAAGGAGGGGATCCACAATCCTGTGAATTATTCAGTTTGGCCCAGTCGGCTTTGGGAATGCTTGCAGGAGCCTGGAGAGTCTTGGAAAAAGAAAAGCAGAAGTGTAGAATGTGACCTGTCTTCACAAGGCCTCATTTTAATGCTAGCACAGCCAGGTTCAGGAGTGAACAAGAGCTAATTCTTCCCTCCTACAAAATAACCTTAAGAGCTGTAATTTTTATCAAGTAGCAGGGAATCATCATTGTCACACAGACACAGATTCTGGTCCTTCAGGTTCAGCCAAGTATCAAAAAAGCCCAGCTAAGCCTGATCCCAGGACAGCTCAGTTAACAGAACTCTTTCTAGTGGACCCACAGTGCTTGAGCAAGGACAAGTAATCATAACCCCAACCCAGCTCCCACCAAAAATGATGGAGAAAATGTTCCAGGTGGGCTCCTTCTCCCCTCCATTAAGTGTTTCACAGTATGGCAATGGTGACCAGGGCTGCTTCCCTTTTCTGTAGCACCTTTAAAGAGCAGCCTGTAATTCATGATGAGAAAACAACAATCATATTGCTTCACATAGAAAGATAAAAGCCTTCCTTTGCAGCAATGAAACTCAGATGTCTTGAGCAATGTGTGTAGCTTAAGGGGTTTTTTTTGACAGTGCAATATTGTATATAATAACAATTACCAATGACCTCTATTAGGTTGTCCAGTCTCATTAAGGCCAATGCATTTGGTACCTGCCACTGCCAATTTGCCTCAACAGAGGTTTTATTCAGTGGATATGATAGAGCTGTAAAGCAATCTTTTTTCATTTAAATAGTTTAATTGAGGAATGCTATCAGATGTTTCAAAATTTAATGCATACAACAATTTGCTTCTCCTATCTCTTTTCAGAGTTTAGTTTGGAGAAAATGACATCTGATTCTTATAGAAAGAAGGCAATTACATTTTGGAGCCTGCCTGCCCGTATTGCATATGTTTTTAAACATAAAAAGAAATTCTTAATATGTAATTGTCAGGTAATAAAAAGGAAAATATTTTACTTTGCATTTATGAAGTAATTTTTCAAAAGCATAAGGGAATTGCATGTTAACGTTTTTCGTTTATTACCACACTCCTAATGCTGCACTGTTTTTACAAGTTTAGATTAAGAAAAAAAAAAGGCAGATCTGATGCTTGTGTATTAGTATGGTAATACCCTATAAAGTAATTAGGACAGAGGAAACTGCAAAGGTTTGTCAGTTCCAATATGCCTACACCCACGCTAGGGCATCACAGAAACCCACTGGGAGTTTCTCCACCAAATTTTATGGGCCCCAACTCTTAACTTAATCGTCCAAGGAACTTCAGTCCTGGCTTATCCATTTTGTAAACTGTTTTCTCCACAATTTCTCCTTCTTCACCTGGATTATAAACCTTGAACACACACACAAGTTCCATGAAACTTTTTTCCCTTTTGCGGGGGAATGATGGAATTGTAAATTCATTGAGTAGTTTGGACTTGGAGGAACTTCCAAAGGTCATCTAGTTCCAACCTTCCTGCCAAGAGCAACTCGACCAGGCTGCTCAGAGCCTCATCCAGCCTTATTTTTTCTAGGTATAGGACAGGAACAACATCTCTGGGCAACCTGTGCCAGTGTTTCACCACCCCTCATTATAAAATTCTTCTTCCTTATATCTTATGGAAATCGACCCTGTCTTAGTATGAAACCATCACCCCTCATCCTACAAAACAGGACAGGGCAGAGCTGTGCCCCTGCCACTGCATGGAGGTGAGAACTGGAGTGACACCCCAAAAAGCTTCACTCTCCTCTGCTGTGAACCTTTTCCATCTCTGGCTTCAAACTGGATGATGTGATCCAACATGCTACAGCAGATGCTCTAGGCTGATCAGTGAAAAGAAGGTGATTTTTTTTGTTTCAGAAATTAGCCTCAAAGATCCTACACTGCAGCACCAGGAACCCTGAGCTGTAAGTAAAGCTCTGCAGAGCTTACCTCTCATTTGTTTGTTGTACTTTCATTTTATAGAGCTGACCTTGCTTCTCTTGTTCTCCACAACGCCAGTAAATACCACTCAGCTGTCTTAAAGAAAATCACATGTGTATGAAGGGCTGGATTGCAGTTCTATTAAATACTCACCTATATTTATATTAAGTTATTCTTGCCTCATAAAACAAATGCTTGAAGATAATCCCAGTTAGTAAAGAGGGACTGAAGTTCATCAGGGCATAGTAAATCCCTCTTCCTCCTGTGGCTTCTCAGTTGGAACAAATCCACCTTTAAATCTCTGTCAAATTTGGTGCACAGCTCAGCTAGAAAAACACAAACCCAAGTATTAAAAATACCAAAGGATTTCATTCATCTTTGATGTCGCTCTTTGCAATGTTTCCAATGGGAAGTGAAAGGACAGGGGACTGGGAAAGGAGAGGAGAAGGGGATGGAGAAGGGTGCTCCCACCTCTGCCCTCAGCCAGCCCATGTGGGTTCAGGGACCCCCTGGAGTATGGGGCATCTCCAGCTGCTCTCAGGTCTTGTCCTATGCAAGGTCATTTCAGCTGTGTCTGGAGTTCTCTCGTGCTGCTGTAGTCAAAGACACGACATGGGGAAACCCAAGGCCTTTTTTTATTTTTAATGCCTTTGAGAAAAGAACACTCCATGAGAGGGAACTTGAGTTGGCAGTGCTAAAAAGGAAATAACCTGTTTCCCATAGAGGGGGTGAATTATGGGCAGCATGTGATAAGATAACCCACATGGGAAGATAACCCACATGGGAAGATAACCCACCTGCTAAGATAACCCACCCTGTACCCTGCTCTTCCCTGCAGGTCAGCATTTTGCCATCAGTGGTGTCATGATACTGTGAAAAATCCTCCAGAAAACCCTGTGAACCTTACTCAGACCCACACATGCAAACCTGGCTGAACTGATTAGGCACCTGTGCCACCCCCAGGCTCTCAGAAGAATTAAGGAAAGACTGTCAAAGCCCTGGAGCAGCTTGCCATGGGAAATAATGCACCTCCAACACTGGTAAAACACACACGCACAACCACGGCTTAGGCCTAGCTCTTCTCACCTAAGGTCAAGGTCATACCCTGAAAGGCTTTCTAGGGCTCCTTCCAGCCTTGCTCGCTGTACTTGCATGACTCCCAGCAGCTGGGCGGGCTGGGCAGACACAGCAGCGTGCGTCGGGCACGGCGGCAGTTTTACAGACTGGCTGGTACCTCCTGACTTAGTGCCACTAAGTGCGAGATTAATGCCATGTGAATGCAGCTCGTGTCCCCAGCTGGGATTTCCTACAACTTACTGCTCATGCTTTGCTGGCAGCAAGAGCAACAAGCTCTCAGTTTACTGTTGGAGGTCAAGGTAAAGTGATTTCAATTAGAAGAGGATCACGTAGGTCTCAATCCAATGCAGGCAGGTTGTGTAACACTGGCAGCATGGAGAGGAGAGTCATTTATTCATTTCTTAGCTGCATGGTTTGGGAGTTCATTTTCCCTTCTCTGTTTTTACAGGCTGCCTTGTCCCTTTCACCATTTAAAGGGTAATGCAAAAAGGCATTTAGGGTTCAGAGTTCCTTCCCTTTCGTCCGGAGGGGGTTTGCTCTGCCCCATTCACCCCAGTAATCACCAGTAATGAACTAGAGGAAGAAAGAGGAAGCAAAGATGGAAAATGAATATGTAGCTGACCAGTTCTTTCCCCTGGTGACATTTGTGTCTGTGTCATGCAGCTGCATTTCAAAACCCCACACATATTTACATGCCTCCAAGAGGAAGGGCGTGTGTTTGTTGCCCTGTTAGAAGCCAAGCACGTATTTACATGCTGTGCTGAATTGGGGCCATACACCCTTCTTTTTCCTTGACACTCAGGGCAACCCTTTGTTTCTGCTGGTCAAACAGAACACACACACACGCACAAAAAGAGGAGACCAGGGAAAGAAAATGTATTTATTAAATGGTTCTATAAATAAAAGAGCTGGGAAGATATAGGAGGCTCTGATCTCTGAGGGGTGATGGCAAAGTGCTACTGATAAAGTGGCTACGATTCAGATCAATAGCAAACAAGACAGGCAGGTGAATTTCCCCTTTGATCTTCATTCCCCGTGCAGCCTGAGTTGGTCTGGCTCTGCCACACAAATTACTGCTGTATGCAAGGGAAAAAAAGGCAGTTTGCTTGGCTTTTTGCTTATTGCACAAGTAGATTGGGTGGCAAATGATAAGTGTCGCTTGTTATCATTTCAAAAAGCCACTGGAAAATGGTGGATCCAGCACTTTACCTTGATGTGTTGACATTTTGTGTGTCAGCAGGGTGTTATAGGGTTGATACATAGATCAGTGCTAAATAGTCTTAATAAAAAAAGATTAAATCTGGAAGAAGGAAATAAAGCTCAGAGCAGGTTCACCTGTAAAGCTATAAATATAGAGTACGGAAATTTGAGATGGCAAAATATTGGTGGGAGATGATGCTTTGTAAGCCAAAACTGTGGTTTTGGCCTCAAAATCTGTGCTGTAGCCTCCTCTGCCCTACTATTGACTTGGGAAAAATCACATCAACCTGTGCCTTACTTTCTCCAACAGTCAAGCAGCCATGGCTGAGAAGAGCTTTGAAAACTCAGCAAAGGAGGTGACTTGTGACATTCCTGTCACAAATCTGGAATTCAGCAGCTTGGATGAGACCAGTTGGCTAAACCAAAGTGATCTCAAGCTCAATTTCCTGTTGGAAACCACCTTTCCCAAACTCTAAGGGGCTGCATAAAAGGGAATTGAACTTCTCAAGAATGGGTGATGTTGTTCCTATAGTAAAGAGCTGGTGAGTGTTTTTTGCCTTCATATTTTCACCTCAGTGACAAGGCCAGGAGGGACACTTTGCAGGTCTAGCCTTACTTCATAAAACAAAGGGTGTGTCAGATCAAATCACAGAATCTTTGAGGTTGGAAAAGTGCTCTAAGATCATTGAGTCCAACCATTCCCCCAGCTCTGCCAAGGACACCACTAACCAATGTCCCCACACATCTGCATCCACATGGCTTTTGAAACCCTGACAGGGATGGAGACTCTAGCACTTCTTTGGACAGCCTGTGTCAGGGCTGGACAAACCTTTCCATGAAGGAATTTTCCCCATATCCTCCCCATGTCCAGCCTGGGGCCGTTCCCTCTGCTCCTGTCCCTGTTCCCTAGAGCACAGCCCGACCCCCCGGCTGTCCCCTCCTGTCAGGAGCTGTGCAGAGCCACAAGGGCCCCCCCTGAGCCTCCTTTTCTCCAGGCTCAGCCCTTTTCCAGCCCCCTCAGGTGCTCCCCATCAGAGTTGTGCATAAGAGAACAGATTGCACACAGCATTTGCAGGGCTGTGAGGTCAGATGCCCCCCTGAGCCCCTGGTTTGGACAGGGAGCTGCATCAAGGGACGCCAGCTCTGGCCGTGTGGGTTGGGGGTTGCTGCCTTTTCTGCAGTGCATGACCCATCTCAGACAGTGAAGGCCTTAGGGGTGGGGAGAGGGCTACAAGCCACATGGGCCACCTTCCACCCAGGAAATCCACCCCTGTGGTCTGCAGAGCAAGGCAAGCCCTGCTGGATGGGGCCTCATCCACACAGGAAGGCTGTTAAACCATGACATACTGGCTCCCCATATGTTCTCATTTTTATCAGCCAGTCTGTTGCAGGAAGAACTTCCCTCTGACAGGACTGATAGTTCCTTAAAAAATAAACAATGATCTTGCAGCTTCTATGCCCTCTACTGCTGTTCAGCTTCCCATCCAGCTGTTTTAATTGTTTTGAAATTAGGTGTACACCATGGAGATCTGTGGGTAGTTTAAATTTGGAATTTGCTGTTTACTGGGGCTAATGAGTCAGTGATATCCATTTAAATGGATGCCACCCTACAGGTTTCTGAGCAATCATGGGACAATCTCCCACTTGGTTTCACATAATTTTTGAGCTGGTTGTTCTTCTTTCCTTTTTGAGTTCCAGGGATCCCACAGATCCTTGCAGGTCTGTGTGTAGCTTTCTAGTGGAAGAACAGACATGATTAACAGAAAACAAATCACATTTTCCAGATACTGTGTCCTGTGTGTAAGCACAACTGCCATTCATTCCTCATCCAACATTTAAAACCAATCCTTTCTTGTTGTACTCCCTTCACTCACATCTGGTAGCAGCTGGAATTTTTCACCCGATGGAGTTTCCACTCACTATATTTTTTAAGCAAGAGACCAAGAAGGTCATTAGGAGAGACACCCTGCAAAGAGTGTTAAGGAGAGCAACAAACTGCAGATAAAAACCTGGCCAGAGAACTTGTGAAAGCACAGGCTTGTCTTTTCCTCCCTGGGGTGCACAACCCCATCTTCCAGGGTGAAATCCAAATGTAACCAAAGTAGCCTCAAACCCTGGCAAGGAGTGATGCAGCTCCTACCTTCCCATGTACCCTGTGGACCATCCTAAAAAAATCATCATTTTCTTGTTCCCTACAATCCCTTCCAGGGATTTCTAAGCCACTTTGCTGAGTTGATGGGATTCACAATTTCTTCTTGATCCTCCCAATTCCCGTTCTCTTCATTAAGTTCCAATTTTCTGTGTTACTTGCTGGTGGTAACATAAAGGGCAATGGAGCTGGAGTTACTTTGCATCACCATAAAAAGGGGAGCTGATGGTTGAACTTCAGAATCGTGTCAGAGGAAAACTGATTTTCAATCTACATTTCTGAATATTCACATTACAGTCCGAGTATCACATAAATAATGCCTCCAATTAAATGGTGTGCGGTGCTCGCCTACCTGAGTAAAAATGGAAAGAGTTTTCATTCAGTCCAATTTTAATCAAATTCTACTGAACAGCATTTCTATGGCCTATTTAAAATTTAAACAAAGACAGAATAGCTCCCTCTATATCTATACCCTCTTACTATTGTAGCAAGGAAAGAACAAGTAAAAGCTAAAAGAAACCCTTACAATCCCATTGACACTGGCCAGATGCAAGCTGTACAGATATTTTAACCTCACTAAATAACGTTTTGAAATGCCTTTTCCTTCTGTTTGGGGTTCTGAAGAGCCTGATGAAACGATACCTGGAGAAAGTGGCCAGTCCTATTGTTTGTGAGATACCTCTGTGGATTCTTAATAGCAATTTTGAACACTAAGCAGTTGCCCTGGTGCCTGTTGTGAGATTCTCAAAAGTCTGCTCCAAAGAGAAAGAGACAAAAGAGAATGAATGAAATCAAATTGAGTTGTAGCAGGAGACAGATGGGACCCACTCACTAATGCAACCTGGCCTATTCATGGTATTCTCTTCCATGCAGAACAAGGTTCTAGTGCTTGGAACTAAGATTAAAACAATGTATGGTTCTGAAGACCGGCTTTACACTGATGTTTGTGCTCCACAAGGAATGTGTTTAAATGGAAAACTTGAGTGGTTTCTTTTTGTTTCTTTCTCTTTTTTTTAAATTATTTTTCTTTCCTGGTAAAAGCTGGTAACTCAAACTCAAAGGCTGTAACAGGGATTGGGCTGATCTTTTAATGGCAGAGTTTTCTTGGACGTACTCAGAAGTGAGGTTCAAAAAATCTCTGACTAGCAGGGCTCTAAGGAGTTGCCAGCTGGACCTCACCAAACTCTCTCTGCCTTTTGTATGACAGCAGACCTGCTTCACACACAAGATGGATGTGAAATGTGAGAAAAAATATCTGATGGCTGATATCTTGGACAAGAAACAAAACTTCAGTGTCCAATATTAATTTGGTGTGTGGAAAATCATTGCCCTCTTCCAAGGCATCTGCTGCTGGTTATCTCCTATTTGCTGCCAGGGAGGTTGGCTTTTATAAGCAGTGACAAAATTTGACATCCAAAATTAAAGTTTTTCCTTCTCAGCTAACGTTTTTGAGACTGCAGTTTGTGGGCAGTAGTGAAACAGATTCCTTCAGCTAAACTCTGTTTTCTGCCACATTTTCCCAATGCAGGGCATGGGGACATGGTTGTAGTTCTTCCCCAAAAACGTCCCCATGGTACCAAGACACAAAATAAGGAGCTCTATCAAGAATTAGCTGCAACAGGTCTTGTTACTCCTCATCCTCGGAAAATAAATAGTTGGAATGTTGGAGGGTTGAGGCATGCCTGTTATGGAGCCAGGCTGGAAGAGTTGGGGTTGTTCAGACTGGAGAAAAGAAGGCTTCAGGGAGACCTCAGAGCCCCTGCCAGTGCCTCAAGAGGCTCCAGGAGAGCTGGAGAGGGACTTTGGGCAGGAGAAAATGTCTCCAATTTGACAGAGGGCAGGTTTAGATTGGATACTGGGAAGGAATTCTTTCCTGGGACAATGATGAGGGGCTGACAAGGGTTTCCAGGAGACATGATAGCAATCCCATCCCTGGAAGTGTCCAAGGCCAGGTTGGATGGGGTTTTGAGCAGTGTGGTCTAGTGAAAATTGTCCCAGCCCATGGGAGGGAGGCTGGAGTAGATGACCTTTAGAAGTCACTTTCAACCCAAAGCAGCCTGGGGCCCTACAGCTGCTGTTCCTGACACTTATAAAAAAGCCAGAAATCTTAGTAAACCCTCATAAAGTACTAGAGCAACCACAGGCTTCGTCAGGATGGCCGTTCAGCACCAGCTAGAGCTAAAAGAGGGTCTAGGCAATGAATGGAGGAGGATTTGCAGAACCTGCTTTGTAGAACATCCCCTTGCCAGCCGTGCCTCATTTGCAGTGTTCTGTCACTGTTGGGTGTCATATTTAGCAGAAAAAGCAAGTTGCTGGCTGCTGTTGGATGGCTGTGTAAGAGACACTTTAAGTTTCTAAACTGTCTGATTTTTCCATTTCCTGATGACCCTCCCAATGTAATAAAAAAAACCACCAAAACCCACTCACAACATATTGCATTTAATCAAACTTAGGCAAGAGAGAGTGAGTTGGTTTGTTTGTTTGCTTCATTTCGTACTTCCATATTCCACCCATGGAGAAATCTTGCTGGTAGGGAGGATAAACAAACAACCAACCAAACAACCCAAACACTGGGCCTCTAGGAGCTGTTGTTATTTATTTCCACAATTAGCAGTCGAGTTCTGGTGCTGTGCCCAGAGAACTCCTCTCATTTTTCAGTGTGTCACTCTGTGCACAATATGCTTTTAGGAATTGAGGATTAAGGCGGCTGATTGTGGGTGGTTTATGAAACTTTTTATGGGAAGCCATATAGCCAAACCTTTAGAGAATCAGACCATCATTTTAATGGGCTTATGTTGTGTGCAAGACTGTTCAGTAAGATATTCGCACAGTACAGAGCATCTTGATAAAGAACTTGGATTAATCAGGGATGCTGCTGCCAGTGGATGCTGTGGGTTGTTTTCTGAATTAGCTGTGAGTAGTGCTGAAAACAGCCTGGGGGTGGCTGCCCATCCTCCTTAAGGATTCTGAAACAGATCCTAGTGGGAGAACATCAACACATCTATTTGTGAGATAAACTTAACAGACACTCTCTCTATAAAGTGGCAGCGAACTCACCAGAGATGTTCTCTCCTAAGTCCAGCGTGACCAGTTTACTCCTTGGGAAGAGGTCAGCAAAATCTGTTTGCATTTTGCTTGCCAATATGAAAAACACACATTTCTACTAACCAGCAGGAAAGCAGAAACTTCAGAGAATGCAGTCACCTCACAAACCCTGCAGGTGCTCAGCACCTTCCAGGATTCAGTCAAATACTTCAGCTGTGACACTGGCATGAGTATTTAAGGCAAGGATCTATAGCATAACATTCAGATTTACCAGAGATGTCATTCTCTCCCAGGGTTGTTAAAGGTATTGATTAATTGCTTATTGTTAAAGTTATTGATTGATGAAGCTGCAGTATAAATACTGGCACTGTCATTTACTCCATACAGATTTTAAACTGAGCACTCAAATGTTTTATCTCTTTTTGTATTTGTAAATCACGGGAGTTTCATGCCAAATTCTCACTCTGATGTCTCTTAAACCCCTTTATGCATGATTTTGCATTAAGAAGTTTGCAATGAAACCTCCTCTCTCTGACTGTGTTGCAGGTTCTGGGACCATGCTGATGTCCAGTTCCCTTTCAGGTAGCACTGGAGCTCTTTGAAGATCAACTAGTGATATGTAACAGGCAAATCATCCAAAGCAGGAATCATCCTCCCAGGATGAACAAAGAAGGCAATTTTCTGGATGGAGTTGAACCTTCGAATACACCTGGGAACTGAAGACCTGATGAACTCTGTTATAAATCCTATATAGACAAAAAAAAAAATCATTTTTATTGAGTGTCACCTACTTTCAACAATGTTATTGGCACATTTGAAAGGACTTCTGGAAAACATTTCCAAGAGCCTTCAAGGTCAATCCACCATAATCATTAGCAAATTGTTGGAAGACACTCCATGCTGATTAACTGCCATCATATTTAATTAGTGCTTGAGTGGCACTTCATCCTGCTTATTGTCAGAAATCCCTTTATCTTCCTATTTGCATTGCAGAGTTTTTAATTAGGATATGTGTAGGGAATCTCTTAATGATCTCCTGTCTGCATATCCATCCAGGCTGTGCAGAAGGTTGCTCAGTTGTCTCAGCATCTCCAGAGGGTGCTTTGCCACCACAGGAGAAGAGAAACTTTTATCTCCTCTGCCAAGGCATTGGGAATGTGAAGCTGCTTTGACAGCAGCTCAAACTGACAGAGATGTGTCCAAGTGGGATACATCCAAGAGGTTGGGAGCCACTGCCCAAGGCTTCAGCACTGTCCTACAGAAATATTTGTGTCCTATTACCCAACACAAAACCTCTCCAGGTGCAAAAACCTCTCCTCTTCTTCCTGCCATACTCCACTACCAACAACTCTTCGTAGCAACCTTTCAAGTAGCCTTCATGCTCTGTTTGTTTCTCCTTTAAACTCATCTTTTACTGGACCTTTGCTCAAGATCTCCTTGTTTCTCAGACTGATTGTCCTAGAGACTTTCCAGTGAACAAATTACTCAAAATTTGTCTTGACATTAACTACAGATAAAAAATCTTAGAAGGGGTAAGGGGCAGTGTCAGAGATAAAGAACAAAAAAATAATTGTAGGAAGCTGGTCCTCTGCTATCAACCAAAAAGAGAGTTTTTCATCTTTGATCTACCTGGTCTAGTAGGAGCTGTCCCTGCTCTTGGCAGGGGAGCTGGAATGACATGATCTCTTCCAACCAAAACCACTTTGTGATTCTGTGAAAAGTTCTCAATCACTATGTCAGAGTATGTGATTATTTAGGTTTCTCCTCCAGCCAGTGAAGAAAAGAAACTTCCATGGAAAGCATTTCATCTCTTTACCTTTGGCATCCTCTTCCATGGGATGAATCACCCTCTAAATCCATCTGCTTGCAGTGGAAGCTGAGTCTGCTAGATCCAAAGAAAACCTGAATCACAAGTGGGATTTGGGAGCCAACACACTGCAAAGAGTGACTGGAAATTAAAATGCATTTCTGGGGAGAACAGAGAGGTACAAGGGCATCAACAGAAGTCAGGAGGCAATGCCGCATTCCGGAAGGAGCCCTAATGACAATCCTGAAGAGCAGCAAACCTGACACTGGTCTGGCAATAACTTTACAACTCTGGTTGTCCCAGAGTCATAGAATGCCTTGGGTAGGAAGAGACTCCTAGGGATGATCTCTTTCCAACCCGCCTGCTATGGCAGGCACCCTTCACTAGAACAGGTTGCTGGCTGTGCCAGAAAGTTGTGCCAGGGCACCATTAAGAGAAGAAAAATCCTGTTTGTTGGCAATAATAACCTCTTCCTTCTTCGTCTCTTCTTGGGTTCCTGCGCTGACCACTCAGGCATCCCAAGGCTTGTGAGATGAGAGAGGTTTGCTGGAAGGCTCCACCAAATTGCAGCTGGGCAGCTCAGTGGCAGGTGAGGCACAGAGGCAGTGTGTAGGTAATGCACACTAGCAGGAAAACAGTTTAAAGCACTTGTACATGCTGATGGGCTCTGAATTAGCCGTAACTCACTGGGACAAGATTTAGGCATTGCTACTGACAGCTCAATGTGCAGCAGAGGTCAAAAAAGTAAATAAGGCATTAGGCTCTGTTAGAAGGGGAGAGAGAATAAAGAGCAAATATCAGGCTGTGGCTGTGCTGCATGCACAAGGGATTGAGCTTGTGCTATAAAGGCAGCTTTTGTTTCTTGGCTAGCCTGCCCAAAATTGGGGCTGTCCAAACCAAGGAAGCAAAGAGACACTGTCAAAACCACTGATATTTCAGGAAAGGGGGAATCTCAAAGGATGTGCCAGTGCCAGCCAAAGGCTGAGTTTAGCATTGATCAGAGTGAATGGCTCTGGACCAGAGGGTGCCCCACGTACACACCACAACTTCTGAGTCCAGAAGTTTCTGCCTCAAGGGAACAGGGGGAAATGTTGACATCACTTGGATTCTGACATCAGGGACTCCCATTTCTTCTAGAAAGCTCCTTCCACATCCTCAGGCAAGTGGCCCAGGTACTCCATCTGCCCAAAAACTGAAAAGGGTACAGGAGAGGTTGACGTCAGAACCACAGAATGGTTTGGGTTGACGGGGACCTTAAAGACCACCAACACCACTCCCTTCCACTATCCCACCTCTATTTCACTATCCCTTCCACTATTGTTACAAGCCTTTTCCAAACTGACCTTGAAAATTTCCAGGGGTGGGGCAGCCACAACTTCTCTGGGCAACCTCCCCAGCATGTCAACACCTCCCCAGATCTCCAGAAAAATAATTTTTTTTAATCTGGCCATGGAATTCCTTTAAATATTGTCAGAAAGAAGCAAAAAACCTGTAACTGTAAAGTATCCTAAATTATAAATATAATTTATTGATTTATATTAATATTTTTTATCAATAAATTATCTCTGTGCTTTGAGTTTCATTGGTATTGGAAAAGATCTGGGAGTCTGAAGGACTGGAGAGTGAACCAGGAAAGAGTTCACTGAGAAGCAAAATGGAAATGTCAAATTCTTCTGTCTTCATTTTGTTTATCTCATAAGTTAAATCAAAGGGGAAAAAAAGTGGTGTGCCTGTAGAAATCAACCATGGAACTTTCACTGATGAGATTTAGTTATTTGCATTTTATTTGCAAACCTATATGTGCGTGGAGCTGTACAGGAAGCACAACACTTTTCAAAGCAATGCTTCTGTCCAGGGATATTTTTTCTTCATGAAAAAAATCTGTCTGCAAAACCAACTTTGGGGATGGGACTGTCCAGAAAGGACAGTATATAAGTGTTATCAAGTTAAGCCTGGGGCTGTTCCCCTGCACAAGAGAAGGCTCCAGGGACACCGCAGAGCCCCTGCCAGGGCCTCCAGGGGCTCCAGGAGAGCTGCACAGGCACTGGGCACAAGGCATGGAGGGACAGCAGCCAGGGAATGGCTTCCCAGGGCCAGAGGGCAGGCACAGATGGGATACTGGGAATGAGGAATTGCTGGCTGGGAGGGTGGGCAGGCCCTGGCCCAGGGTGCCCAGAGCAGCTGTGGCTGTCCCTGGATCCCTGGCAGTGCCCAAGGCCAGGTTGGATGGGGCTTGGAGCAGCCTGGGACAGTGGAATCAGTCCCTGCCCATGGCAGGGGGTGGCACTGGATGGGCCTTAATGTCCTTTCCAACCTAAACCCTTCTGTTATTTTATGAGGCTAAGTTATTTCAGCCCTTGAAACCTAAAAGCTGTTTGATGATGGTTATGAACCTGGGAACATCTATAGGCTTTGTGGATTATTCTGAATTGTTCCTTTTTTCTTTTCCCTGTAGAGTCCCCTTTTTTTCCCCCATTGCAAATTACCAATCAATTACTTCTCCCTAAGCCAAAAGTTACAGCCCTAAAAAACATGGAGTTCACTCTGCTTCTGCAGAGCATCTCAGGTTTCAGTCCCCCTGCTTTAGCCGTGCCTAAATAAAATAAAACTCTGGTTTAGAATAGCAGGAATGGCATCAAAAATGCCATTGCCCCTCAGTTCCCTGGGATCTGGTGGAGTTTTGCAGCCTGCATGGTTCAGGCACCCACCCACCTCACTCCATCCATCCCACTCAACCTCCTCCTCCTCCCCCCAACACCGCCCCCTGCCCTCCTTTGTGCTCAGGCTGCCCGGCCTTCCTGCAGGCTGTAAATTCCCGGGACACGGTTTAGAGCCGCTCTAAAAAAGAAAGGGAGGGACAAACCCCCCAGCAGCACCTCCCTGAGCTGCAGGCAGATGCACCTGGATCAATACTGCCGTGCTGCAGCAGCCCTGGATGGGGCTCACTCCGTCTCCCCTTTTCCTGATTCCCTCGATCCCCATCAAGCTGCTCTCGTGGAGAATCGAAATTCATCGTCAAGAAGTGGAGTGGATCCCAAGTAATTAAATGTATAAATTAATTCTCCCCTTAAGATATGTTCCTCTCCCGTTATTAGGTTTGTCTCAGAGAAAATCCTTGGAGGATCTCCATAAAACTACCACTATTTCAAATATTGTCTTTCTAAAGCTTTCCTTTCTTTTGCCTATTTTTTTTCCTTTTTCTTCCTTAGACCCGATGCCTGCAGCCTGCAATTAAAATAAGTGACATGAAGATGTCTTTAAAATAGAGATCTATGAAAAAAACTGAAAGGACTGTCTGTCAAAGGGAGAAAAATGAAAAATAGCAGTCTCAGATCTCTGAATGGATGAATGGGGAAAATTCCTGTCCGTCCTAGTACCCAAAGGGATAAAACCCAATGATAGCTTCTCAACTGCTTAGCAGATAATGCATGTGCTGTTTTGATGCTAGTAATGTGTTTTTTACTTCTTTCTATCTGGGAGGAACAAATCAAATATGAGAAGTGCTGGGACATGATTTTCAACCCATTGCCTTTGATTAAGTGCTTTAACATGTGAGTCCAGAGACTTGCAATAATACTAATGGGGCATAAAGCACTATAAACAGGACAGGCCTACTTTTGTCCAAATGCCATTATCCTGGAATAAAAAAGAGTAGCAAATGTAATATGTCCACTGCTAACCTTTTTTTGACAGGAAATTTTCTCTCCTATGTGCCCACCATGAATTATGCTGCATTTTGCCAAAACCGCGAGCGATCGTCTAATTTCGTGCGAAGGAATGTTTGCTAAGCTTGAGCCACTTAGCTCAGTAGTATTTAGCTGTAAAAATGTGACAGTATGCAGCAAAACATGAATGCAAACAGCAGCCTGTCTGGGCTGAAATCAAATCTATTTTTATGCCAGATCTGGGAAAAGGAGGCAAAGACCTGTCAATAAATGCTGGGGCAAGTTGTTCAGTGACTTTAAATACAGAAAAAGCCTTCTGGATATGCAAACCACACATTTATCCAGGAAAACTATGTGAGGTTAGAAACTTTGGCTAAGTTTTAAAAGACACTGAGGAGTCTGCTCCTGTAACATCCCCTGGTGAGGACAAAGCAAGCCCTGCTGCCGCAATAGTCTGTCTGGCTGCTTCAGCACAGCTCTCTGGGCCTGGCTCCATGTCACTTCTAACTTTGTGCTACATTTTATTGCTCTCAGCAAGTTGCAGATTGTCCAACTGTTCTGTCATTTATTGTAAACGGTTGCAAAAGAAAAAAAAAAAAAAGGGGAAAAAAAAGGGAAAAGGAAGGGCAAAAAAAAAAAAATTCCACAACTCTATAACGTAGTCCTTGGTGTAAATCAAACATTCCCTGTCATGTTGATAGCTTGTGTTAGTCTAATGTATTTTATATTACTCAAAAGCATTGAAACCCTGCAGCTTTCTTCATATAGGCCATTATGCGGTTATCATTAAATTGTCTTGCAAAGAACATTATCGGTAATTATAGCAGACACTAAAATCAAATGATCAGACTGGGACCTTTAACACCAAGAGGAACTATTAGAAGTTAATCAAATAAAAGGATGAGAATAATTATGTTAGGATTAAGCAGTAATATGCCAGAAGTTATATACTTTGCTGACTATATATCTTTACTCCCAGCTTCCTGCCTCTCCTCCCATTTGATGCTTTTTATATAATACTTTGGCACAGAATGTAAATGACAGTATTTTTGTGTGCCACAAATGGGGCTTTAGGGTTCAAATGAGGTTCACATCTAAATGGTACAAAAAAGCAGCACTATGTAATGATGAAGATAAAAATAATAGTCCTGTGTGTATGGATAATATATATAAAAGTACAAAGCTGGGGAAAAAAAAATCCATTGGTCAATGGAGCATAAAGTGGTGATAAAAATAGTTGCAACAGGAGGTGAAACCACATGGCTATTGGTTTGCTACTTGAGGTTGCTTTTCTGTTTATAAGTGACAGTCTTCCTGTCTTTCGTCTTTTCAGCAAGCCACAAGAAATCTCCCCTGCACACACAGAAATTGCTCCTGTCTTTCCTGACGTTATTCTCTAGGGAAGAACCTTCCTATCAAATCTGCTCTGGGTGTTTGCACGAGCCTCAGAGCAGTAACAGTGTCCAAGCTGTCAACTAAACACAGAAAGGTGGCTAAGGAGGTGGTTCCAGGAAAAGCAGGTTGGTTTTGGTTGTGGCAGGTGAACTAAGATCCTTGCAATATTTCCACCAAGGAATGCTGATGAACTGGGCCCTGAGAGTATAAGAGCACAAACCTGTCACTTCTGGTCGGAGGCCAAGAGCCATTTCCTTAACTCCTTCCTTCCTCAGCAGGAGAATGTGGTTATGGGATGGTTGAGTTTGTCATCCATCCCTGCAGAGCCCAGGACCTGGTGACAACACCCCAGTCCTGGACCCCCTTCCCACAGAGGGAAAACCAAGCACTAATGTAACATTCATGGGAAATCTGGGGTGTGGGATTTTCACCCATCCTCCTGACATGGAAATAAGTTGTCAGCCTCAAGTCATTCTGTCTCTCTCAGAAAATTTTGCTTTATACTGGCTTTTGTCTTATGCTTTTTTCTCATTGAAGATCACTAAAACATGAAACCTAACTGGGATGACACAGTTGGAGCCAGAGCATCATCTCACTCTTGAGAAGCTTCAAACTGAAATTTTCATATTTAAGGAGTACAGACCAAAGCCAAGGGCAGGTGTGGAGCTGTCCTTGAAGCCTCTTGCATATGCTGAGAAGGAAACCCCCACCTGCCTGGTGCAGAAGAGGCTTTTCAGGGATCCATCTGCCCCCCAAAGCCACCAAAGGAATGGGAATAATGCCCTCAGAATCACAGAACCTCTGGGGTTGGAAGAGACCTGCAAGAACACCAAGCCCAACCATCCCCCAGCACTGCCAAGGCCACCACCCACCACATCCTCAGGTGCCACATCCACGCATTTGTTAAATCCCTTCAGAAATGGGGACTCCAGCCCCTCTTTGGGCAGCCCATGCCAGGGCTGGACAACCCTTTTCATGAAGGAATTTTTCCTCATATCTCATGTAAACCTCCCCTGGCACGTCATGAAGTCATTTCCTCTTGTACTGTCCCTTGTTAGTTGGGAAAAGAGCCCGACACTCAGGGTGACAGACTGACCTTGGGTCTACAGAGCCTTGTAAAGACCAAAAGATTTTCTATCAGCCAGGTCTGGGGGAGAGAATTTGCTCTTTCTTCCGACCCAAGCAGTGCTAGCCAGAAGGATGCTAGCTTTTCTGAAAAAAATATAAATAATTTCTTTTTTCTTATTTTCCCCCGCCACGATTTGGGAAGAAATGATATTTTGAGAATGGAACCCCAAAGAGGAAGAAGAGGACTGCCCAGAGTTAGCTGCAATTTATTTCTTGAGGTTTTTTTTGTGGAATTGAAAAGATAATCTAAAAATTTATTTGGGGGCTAGTCAAAATGGTCATGCTACAACAAACAATAGCATGAAACCATTACTACCCAATTTTTAAATCTTTTATATTCTACCCTAACATGAAAAATTTTCTACCCAATTTTTAAACCTTTTTTGAACACCAGCTATTAGGAAATTTTCAAAATTTAATTTAGTTTTTAAAAATTGTTTTCTTTTAAATTTTCCAGCTTTTTTTTTTGTTTTAACCTATTCCACAAATGAAACACAAATCAACCATGCTTTCCTAAAAAATTTTTTTTTGCTACAAAATATGAAAACTCTACCAGCAGTCATTGCATCAGATAAAATCAGAGCCACAGAATAAGAGAATTATGTAATAGTTTGGGTTGGAATACACCTTAATGATCATGTACTTCAAGTCCCCCCTGCCATGAAGAGGGAAATTTTCCACTAGGCAAATCCAAGAACATTTCCCATTTAAAACCCCAGCAGATCTCTAAAAATTAGTTTTCAACCCCAAAATGGATGTCTTGCTTTCATAAGGTGTTGAGATAAAACATCTCAGAAAAGTCTTTGACGTCCTTAGAGTATCCAGCCTCCCAAAGGTCATGGGAGAGAGGAGCTGGTGGAGAAAAAGTTAGTGAGGGGAAAAAAAACCAACGTGACTTTTGGGTGTGGTCTGATGTCAGCTCTTCAGATGGACTGCTGAAAAATTTTAGATGAAGGATTTAAAACCCTCTTCAGTAGAAAACCAAGCTGGTTGGGACACCAGAAAATGTTTGGCAGAAACTTTGTGTTTCCTCTAGATCCTTTTTTATTTTTAAAAACTTGTTCTTCATAGACACAATCCCACAACTGTGATTTTAACACCTCTGTTTATGGGACTGTAATGATCACTTCCTCTGAACATAGATTTCCTTCTTTGTCTTAATCACATATTTTAGAAAGCTCCCATGATCTGCTGCTGTTCTTCATGAGTCTGCAGGCTCATGGCCACACTTTTAGGGCAGAAATATCTCAGAATCATAGAATGGTTTGGGCTGGAAGGGACCTTAAAGCTCAAATCCATCCCCAGGCATGGGCAAGGACAACTTCCACCATCCCAGGGTGCTCCCAGCCCTGTCCACCCCGGCCTTGGACACTTCCAGAGATGGAGCAGCTACAGCCAGGATGGTGCAGGGGTCACAGAATCACAGAATCATTTAGGCTGAAAAAGACCTCCAGAATCACCAAGTCCAGCCTTGACTGACCACACTGTCAAATAAATCACAGCGCTGAGTGCCACATCCAGCTGTTTCTTAAACACCTCCAGAGATGGATTCAGGGATGCAGGGATGTGGGGATTGGAGATGCAGGGACACAGGCCCCTCTACCCAGCAGGAAGGAAGGACAGCCCTTCTGCTACAGGAGAGTCACTTCATTGCATCTTCACTCATGAGTGACTTTAAGGAAACTACTGATGCTTTGAGAGTCAACACTGAAAGTCTTTGATAAATCAAAATTTTAAAATGCAAGAATTTTTTTTTATCTCATATGGACATGAATATCCACGATGTGTTTTCTGCTTGTTCTACTGCCTTGAAGTTGCCTTAAATCAGAAGGGAATTATAGCACTCAAGGTCACGTGGACACATGTGCTGCTACACCAGCTGTGCCAGTGCATTGCACCGACAGCACAGAAAGGCTGGGAAGCTGAAAAAGCAGAAAAGCTTTTTTCCCCATTAAACTTGCTGAGACACGACTGCAACAACCAGTTCCTTCTAATACCTCATAATTTGATTTCACAACCTGTTGTGCTGATTCGGAGATTTCAACTGAGTGCTGCTCTGATTGGGTTTTAATTGTGATTTCAATTCAGTAGTTTCCTCTCCCAGGTCTGTGTGTTGGTAAAACTGGAGCAAATCAACCCTGCAAAGCCCAGGCTGAAGGGTGGAAGTGATTCAGGGACTTGCCAGGCTTGGATAAACCCCATTCACCTGACACCATCCGAGCAGGTCTCCCAGACCAGGCAATTGAAATGGCAATTAAAATTAAAATGGTCCATCCCAGCAGCTCTGGGAACAGCAGGATTCCTTCAGCTACAAGCAGCAAGGGTGCTGTGAGCTGGCACAGGGGATGAACATCTTCCCATCCACATCTTGCTGCCACCTCAGCCCTGGGTGATGTGTCACCAGTCCTGGTGGGGCACAGGACTGGCCAAGGGCTTTCCTCACCTTCACCCAGGGCTGCTCGGGGAGGCTGCAGGAAAGAGAAAATTCCTCTCCTCGTGCACAAAGTTTGTAATGAGCTGGAGTTGGCCTTCTCATTAGACCCTTTAAAATAACTATACCGAGGGATAAAACCAAAGGGTCTCTAGAAAGTCTCCAAAAGTCACCCTACTGGAGGAAACAAACTGATTTTATTGTTTTCCACAAAAACACAGCTGGTTTCACTGGTTGCCAATGTAAGCTGTTATTACTTTTTCATTAAATCTTTTGCTTTCCTATGGCAAACAAACTGCTGTTACAGAGGAAACCATATGCAAAGAGACCTTCTTCCAATTTGTACATGGAGTGAACATGCCTCCTTTCCAAAACTTTCCATGTTAGAAATAATTTAAAGGATTCCCAGCACTCAACAACTCATGCCCGGCTCACTCTTCCATTTCCACTGGATTTTATTGAACCACCTGGGATTATTTTAGGAAAGATGGTTGAAGTTTTTAGGAATTAATTGGTATAACATGGAAAAGTAATGGAAAAATATGGTCATGTGTATTCATTCTGAATTTTAGATCAAGTTGTTTCTACTTAGATGGTGTTTATGGCCTTTTCTCTTGGTTATTCTAGTGAATTTTAATTTAGTGGCAGGGTTGTTTGGCGGAATGGGGAGTTTACTGGCAGGAGGGCTGGGGAGAATTGGAGAGAGGACAATTTAATGTGTTACCCACAGACATTTGGCAATGAAAACAAGTTAAAATGTTTCATCCCCCAAACTGGAAAACCAAACTCCCAGGGTGAATTACCTGTCCCATCCCACAGTTCAGCTTTCGTGTGTAGTGCACAACTGTGAACTGTTTGTGAACCAGACACAAGACCAGACTTATTTGCAGAAGTTATCTGGCAAGTAATTTAAAGTAATTAATCAATTTGAGCAAGCTACAATCTATTCTTGGATGAATCAAAAGCAGAAAAGGTCTGATTTTGGCAGGGAAATAAATCATTATAAATTATTGGTCCGGCTGTACTATTAACACTATTAACATTAATAAAGTTCCCAAAATAATTAACCAGAAAACTGTTGTTATTAACAAATTATCAAGCCCTCAGTCACTGTCCTTCCAAGGTGTTAGGTCTTTGCTCACAGGGAGTGCTTTGGTAGTTTTGTTAATCTGATGTGAAAATAAGTGACTGCAGCCTTCTCTGGGCATGGAGTTAGAGCAGGAGGTCAGCTTTTCCACCCTGAGTAATATTCCCTTGCTGCCTCAGAGCCAAAGATACTTGGGAAAAAAATGGAGAAACATTCCCTACAATCAGAAGTGCTTGAACTCCGACCAATCAAACTCTTGCACTGTGTCTTTAACACTTAGCTAAAAGTGAGGAAGGTTTTAAGGTGTTGAAAGGGCTGGAAAGTGTTCCAGGCCAGGCTGGATGGAGCTCTGACCAACCTGGTCTAGTGGAAGGTGTCCCTGACCATGGCTGGGGATGGAATTAAATGGGCTTTAATGTCCCTTCCAACCCAAACCATTCTGTGATTCTTGGATTCCTGGATTTACCGAGAGCTTCCCTGTACAAAGCCATAGATTGTTGATCACCAGGATGAAATACCTGCACAATGAAATACAATTAAATACTTGCTGGAAAATTAAGTAGGAGATGCATTAGGGAAGGGAATAAAGGAAGGCAAGGCAGGGCAAGGCAAAAAACATCAGTGTCCAGCTCACAGACAGTGAGAACCTCTCCCCTGTGTCTTCCTGAGCCCCTTTTTTAGGGGTTGCTGAAACCCAGTGACCATTTTGCCAGTTTAGGACAGCCTTTGGTACCACAGAGTATTACTAAAGTTATACCTAGCAAGGAGTGAGTCTTGCTAACACTGAATAAGGACTTGAGCATGTTCCTGTAGCAGAAGAATCCAGAGACATGCTTTTAGCACCAAAATTTGAAAAGACTAATTTTTCTTTGGTCTTCACTGAAACTCGCTTCACGTTTCTGATCATTTTTTTTTTTTTTTTTGGTTGACTGGCTCTGCCAGTTACAGCCAAATACGGACAATTTATGATATGCTGAGAGAGACTCTGAAAAATCCTTTATTTCTTCAATACTCATGAAAATTATCTCACCAGCCTTGCAGATGCATTTTGGCATCTTGGGCTAGTGAGGTAAAGATGCTCTGGTTCTGATACTGCCTTGGAGAGAGGGTCAAGATGTGCAAAGTGCTGAAATCCAAGAGAGAGAGATGTCACTGCAGGGACACTGCATTGACACTTTCCCTGGAGCCTGACCCTCCCTCACTGTGCAGGGCAAGAGGAAATAAATCCCACCCCCAGTGACAGAGGGAACAGAGGGCAGCAAGTCCTTATGAACCTTGGGGAAATCCTGACAAAAAACTGGATACAAGCAAATTAATACACAAAGATCCTATGAAAACAGGACTGCAAGGAAAATTTCATAAAATTCCCAATTACACTGTTTCTGTCTTTGAAAAACACTGTTTGCAACAAGCAGCGGGGATCTGGTTTTAGTCCACAAATACTGCTTTCTATTTGGTTTTAAAACCAGAAATATCCACTTTTCTTGTGACCTGACAGAAAGAATGGCTATTAAGTGCTCTAAGGAAAGGAATGCTAAAATGAAATTTGTCTCTCAAAGTTATGAGGTTTTCTTAATCATGTTTTAGATTTTTTTTTTCTCATCTAGATGGATATCTTCTATCAAACCCTGATGTCCAGAGAAATGAAAGGTACCCTTCACTATTAACTAACTATGTAAGTTTTACCTTGCTAGATCATTTGCAAATTGTAACTAAAATTAAAAAATGTCCTGTCAGAAGAAGGCTTTAAAAAGTGTAATATTTTCTTTTATTTAGCCACTACTTGGGAAAATTTAACACCGAGACAGAAAGGTTGCAGAGCAAGTAGCACTTCATAAATTGCTTGAGCCCTAATCAATACATATTGTCATCTAGTCAAGTCCTCCAAGCAGATTTTTCTTTGCCTTGCCTCAAAAGCGTATTTTATGAGGTTGTTACTAGCTTGTGCTGCAAGGCCTGGCCTAATGAATCTGTCACTGGCACTATTGATTGACATGCCAGTGTAAGTGAGACATGTGATTCCGATTGACTTCCTAATTACTGCTGCTGTGATGTCTCACCAACTGGTAAGGCCAGAGGTTAATAGTTTTGATGTTCAGCCATTGCTGGCTCTGGAAGCTGGAGTTAAACCAGCTCGTTGGAAGTCAATATCTGAATCAAGTTCTCAAGGCTACTTTCGAAGCTGATCAATTAAGCCCTCCTTGTTCCCCCTCTCGTTGCCTGACAAGACTTTGATGAGTGGGGACCTCTAAAGCTGGAGGTTTAAGGCAGAGCAGGGAGGTTGGTGGGGTTTAAACGCCGCAGCAGGAGCGGCGTGGAGGCGTTTCTGACAGCACAGAGATGGAACCCTGCTCCTCCTTCCCACTGGAGGGAACAGGGCTCAGGTTTCCAAAAGCTCCTATGTGTCCCAAGAGTTTTCATGACATGGACATTGTTCAGGATATTCATACAGGATGGGTGACAGTAGTTACACCCTCCTGTGCATCCATTCCTCCCCGCAGTGGGAGGATAATGGTCAGTCACCTCTGTGCTTGGACAGTCCTCAGCTGGGAAATGGTCCTGGCTCAGAATAAGGCATGAGAACCCACCCTTCATTTTAAAAAAGTGCTCCTCAGCCTGAGGCCTGAGCAAATGGTCCTGAAATGAGGCAGTGTAACTGTGGTGGATGCCCGAGTGTGCAGACAGCCTGGGAAGCTGGCTGGGAAGGGCATGAGCTGCTCCAGGTGTCTGTCAGGGCCTCTGAGATGCCTTTTGAGGGGCTATAGAATTTAGGGATTTTTCTGTAGCAAAAAAATGCAGCTGCTGCCTCAACCCAAAATACCCCATGGCTGAGTGCTCTGTGTCTGATTGTTGCTCCTGTCTCAAGCCTGGAGACAAATATAAGAATATGGCAAGCACAAATCACTTTGCATCAAATACATTCTCTAAACTCCCAGCATAAGGGATTTCTGAGGTGAAACTGATAGATCTGAATCAAAGGCCTTCATGGATTTCTCTTCCATTAATTAGTTCTGCTGAGTCCTGAGATCACATCAACTCCCAGATTCCACCTCACTGGTTTTTGACACGCTGGGAAGCCCACCATGTGCAGTAGGAACAATACCTCTCCTTTGGCTCTATACACCTCTGTCTCCACACTCACCTCTTTTTGTGGACTTTCCTGGACCTTATGTGAAGCCTTTCTTCTCTTGGATAATCCTGCCAATCTTGTTCCTATGCTTTCCTTCATGGGACAGCAGGTCCTGAAAAGGATGCAGATGCAACACTAATTCATGCAGCTGCATTACCCTCCTGGCTTGTTCTTCACTCCTTAGTAATCACCAGCAGCCAGTTTGCTTTTCTACCTGTAATCCAGGAGTGAGATAACAGTTTCTCAGAATTACCTGTTGTGACACCAAATTCTCTTTTCTGAAGGTAACAGACAAGTCAGGGTACATGCATGTGCATTATTTTGCATTTAGTAATGTTGAACTTCAATTTTATTTTCTTGTCACTTGGGGTTGCAGATCTCAGTGAGTCTCATCAGTCAGCTCTGGGCTTTTACCACCCTGAATAATTCAGTAATATCACTGAGCTTTGTCATCTCTCTATCCACACCCCTTCCTGGGTTATTTATGGATATGCTGAACTGAATGGCCCTTACTACACACACACACACACACACACACACACACACACACACTGGATTCCATTGGAAACATGTACAAGTTATTCCTGTGCTCTATTTCCTAGGGATTTTACCCCACCTAGTTATTAATTGATTAAAGGTCCCTTCTAGAATCTTCTTGAGCTTTCAGGACGGAATGTCATAGAAAACTTACCTAGGTAACATCAGATCACCTTTTCCACCTGCTTAACAAGACCTCCAGAGAGCTCTAACAGATTTTAAAGCTTGTCTTTCCCTTTTGAAGGATGGGTTGAGCCTTCTTTGTGATATTGTATTTACCACAAATGCCCTGATGGTCCTTACATCTAACAGTTTACTTTGTGCAGACTTGAGACTTACGGTCACTGTCACTCTGCTGACTCCCTGGAGAGGAGACTGTGTGTGCAGGAGTCACAGTGACATCAAGCAAGGGCACAGCACAGAAAAGTGTCACCAAGGTGATGCAAGATCTAACTACTGTGTTCCCTGTACTTCAGATTTCCCCTACTGAAACTTCATTTTCTGGATTATCTTTTGCTGAAGCCCAAGAAACAGGCTTTATAGAGGTAGCACACTCTGGGCTTCTTTGTGCTGAATATAGATGTGAAAATCTCACTTGGTTTCTCTGCTGAGGCCCAATCTTCCCTAAATTTCCCTATTATATCATAAACACCTGAAGTCCCTGGTGAAGTCCACTAGAAGCTACCGAGCCTCAAATCCCTGAAGGCTGAGGAAGGGTCCTGTGAAGCTAAATGTTGTGCTGTGCCTTCCTAAACATCTGCATCACCTGCTGTTGGAGACATGAAACTGTGGTAGAGGAAACCTGAGTCTGACATTGCAGTTCTTCTTGTCCTGGAATTGCCCTACAAACCTTCGGGCTCCTACCTTTTGTTTATTACCAGTGTTTGCCACTCCAGCAATTTTTTTCCTCAAAATATTCTTCTTTTTGTTTTGTTTTGCTTTGATTTGCTTTGTTTGCTTTGTTTTGCTTTGCTTTGCTTTGTTTTGTTTTGTTTGTTTTTGGTTTGGTTTGGTTTTGGGTTTTTTTGGTTTGGTTTGGTTTTGGGTTTTTTTGGTTTGGTTTGGTTTTGGTTGGCTGGTTTTGTCCTGTTATAGTTTTAGATTGAAGATGCCAGATTTTGGGGGTTTTTCCTCTTTTCTTTCGGTGGGCATGCATTCAGCCTGGAGCTTCCAAACCCTTCTCATTTCCTTTGAGTGAGAGCAAGTTTTTCTACTCTGTACTATGATCTGAGGTGGAGACTCACTGTTAGTCACTGAAATAACACCTCTGAGTAACTCCCCTGCCTCTCACCACCCTTTAGCCTTCTTCTTCACTCTTCTCCTCTCCATACTGACCAGACCCCCTCCCCTTTTTATGCAGCCCCCCTTTCTAAAATAGAACAACACTGGTGGCTGAAGCTTCATGGTGGTTTTGTCACTGTGCCCTACCCCACATTTGGCCCAGTAGCCTGTTTTAAAGAGCAATGTTTAAAACAGATTTTTTTTATTTGATTCTTGAGTTTTGGCAGGTTCTGACCTACCCTTTATTTCAACATAAAGAAATGCTATAATCTTTATTACCAGAATATGCATCATCCTGAAGTTTGTGATTCTCTTTTCCTGTCAGCTTTCCTTGAGTTTTAATGGTTTTCTAAAGCCATTCTAGGAGCATTTCAATTGTAAGGCTCAGTTCTACTCTGGCCAAGTGTCTTCTGCTTATTCTCAAGAGTTTCTCAATTCTTGATGAAAACCCCTCCTTGTGCATCATTTTCTCAATTCTTAACTGCAAGATTTCCCAAGTCTCTGCCTTGAGTTGATTCTGTAGTAGTAAATATCAATGCATAATTTAAAGCTTGAGTGCAAATCTTGGATTTTTAGTGGCTCTGGTCTGTATGGCAAGTTTTTAGTGGAAAATACTCATGTAATCTTCATTACCTTGGAAGAGATCTCTGCCATTTCACTGTGTCTGAAATTGCTGAAAAAAAAACTTGGCAGGATTTGTGATTAATTACGCTCCATGTTGTATTAGACAATATAGATCAACCTGCCAATATGAATTTCTCAGATGTCAAAACATTGGGTAGGGAAAAAAAGATCATATGAGAAGGGGAAAAAAATCATGAGACAGTCGGGGACAGCAATAATTCACCCATACCTATGTACTGTGTACAAATAATGCCCAGGGGAATTAGCCACACTTATCCCTTTGTCAGATGTCTGTTGAGAGCAGACAGTGCTGGGCTCCTCATGTGTCTTGTTCCTTGCAACTTTTCTGAAAGCCATGACATAATGAGAGATTTGATTTTGAACTCTTTATCTTAAATGGTTAATTAAGGACAGCCTGAATATATGAGTTCTGACACCAAATTCACTTCAGAATCTGTGCTTTAAGAGCCCTGAATAATGTATCTCAGGGATTAGAGACCCTTACGAAATTCCTAATCCCAGTTTGAAAGTCTTGGCTGGTTTAGGGAAAGAAAGGCAAAACCAAATAACCTCTCTGAAGAGTCGTGTGTCACTGCTTCCTGTCCTCTGCCAGAACACCTGTGGTGTCCCGTGTCCCTGACTGCCACAGGGATCTCTGCCAGCCCCACAGGATCACTGAGATGCTGTGGCTCAGTCCCAGGGGAACAGGGACCAGCCCCAAGGCCAGGGCATCCCAGAGGCACCCAGAACCCTGCCCTGCTGCCTGTCAGGAGCAAAGACCTCCTCTCTTGTGCCCTAGCCTCAGTCACCAGGTGTTAGAGGAGCCAGAGGCTGGCAGGATTTGGTCTTTCCAATGGGAAAAATGGCACTACTGGGTTTTTAAACCTGGCCCAGGAGGGCCATGGCTTGGTGGTTGTAACCTGCAAATCCAATAGGAATGGCAAGATCCCAGCTCTGTCCTTCCAGCAAGGACTTGAAGCTGTCCTGGTCCTGGGAACACCCATCGGCTCGTGGCCATGGGGAAACTCAAGGTCCTCCACAACATCACAGTCAAAAAAAAAAAAAAAAAGAAAAAAAAAAGACCAGAAAGAAAAGAGCAATTCACTGTGAAATAAGAAACTTAATTACTTCCAAAACAATTAATTAATTAATTAATTAATTAATCTTCATGTCTCCCCTGCAAGGTAGGAAGTGATTATCCTACCCATTTTACACAGAGGGAAACCTCTCAGTTAAGTGACTTGCCAGAGTCAAAGGCATGAAGGTGAAATCAGCATCCCACAGCCAGCACCCCCAGGTCTTGCTCCAGACCAGCCCAGTTTGCTTGGACACTGCTTGCCCTCAGCACTTCAAGACCTCAGTGTAGCAAAACCCCTTAAGTTCCCACTCTTATTCCCCAAGGAAAACCCTGAAGTCCTTTTGCCAAAGCCCAGATCCCCCCATGGTCAAACTGAGCTCTGCTGAGCCTGGGGCTGCTGCCTTTATCACCCTCTGAGGGATCCCCCTGCTGTGCCCCAGCGTGAGCCAAGCCCAGGCAGAGATGGAGCCTCAACAGGGGAAGATTTTTTTTTTTTTGGCAGAATTTTGGCAGAATTCAAGGTGTAAATGAGCTGTTGATTGACCACTTGAGGGTCGAGGTAAGGAGGACTCAGCCCATCCTGTCTGCCCTGCCTCAGGTCACAACGTGGGACTGACAGCTCAGAGTAAATCCTTCTCTAATGTATTGCACAAGTAGCTGTGCACCTTGATTTCAGACTCTGAGGTGGAGCTGGGCTTGTGAAAATACACTTTAGGTCTCATAAGACCAATCACACATTAGGAGAAAAGCTGTTGAGTTTCCAGGCGTGCAAATCTTCCTCCCTCCTCATGCAGGAGGACCAAACTGCAGCCAGCCACAGGAGAAGGGATAAAATGACAGAATCATAGAATCATTTAGGTGGGAAAGCTCCTCAAACACCATTGCATCCACCTGCTCCCACAGCACTGCCAAGCCCACCAGAGAATGATGTCCTTCAGCACAGCAAGTCACACTGTGGGCTGGTGACAATCACAACACTCAAACCAGCTTGGGCTCATCCCAGCAAGCCCAGTCTGGCTGGTCCCTGCACATTTTGAGGGAGACCATGGGCAGGGATCATCCCCTTGGATGGTAAAGAGGGAGCAAAGGAAGGCAGAGGAGAGAATGATGTGTGAATGCTGTGCACCTCCTTCATGATTTCCCAGATCAGCAAACTCTAGCCCATGCTTGCATGCTCCTTTTTCTTAAGAAAGCAAGTTTTTCCATTATCCCAAAGCTCCAGGAAATAAGGAGCTAACAAGAGAAACCAAATACCAGGAATAAATCTCAGTGCTCATGGTTTGTGCAGCCAGGTGGAGCCTCAACAAGGGAAAAACAAACTCGTGGATCACAAGTTGGCTCAGGTTGTGACTGATGACTATTTTTATGCCTCAGAGTCCTCCCAGGAGATCCTGCAGAACTCCAGGACAGTGGCAGGCACAAGAGCTGTGATTTAGCCCTGTGGGCATGCAGGCACATGGCACAGGGCAGGATGGAGATGCAGAGTGGCCCAGGGATGGCCACAGTGTCATCTTGACCCAGAACTTTGGGAGAGAAACCTCAGCCAGCACCTCTGGAGAGGTCAGCCATGAGACCAGCCTGGAAGCATGAGGGTACAGGTAACCATGGAGGGAGCAGACTGGAGGCCAGGGCTGGATCTGTCCTTTGGAGGCCACTCCAAAGGGCAGCATCACTGCCAGTTTATCCAGGTGAGCATTCCCACCTCCACTTTTTTCATCTTGATAGCACTTGTGCTATAGTGGAGGTCCCAAATTCCCTCTTAGACCAAGAAGGCAGGGAGGCAGCTCATAAGGGCTGTACCTGCACTGCCATCATTTAGGGCCATCCTTTAGCACAAACACTCTCATTTATACTGCTGCATGGGGTGCCCAAACCCAAGCAGGCTCTCAGGGGTGGTGCTGGCTCAGGTTGCTCCCCAGAGCATCCCAAGGAAGAAGCTGGGAGTGGGACAGCTACCCCTGGCCTAGAGCACCTTCAGACTGGATTAACAATTTGGATTACAGTCACATTCCAGTGCCCAGCAGTGACCCTGGTAACTTTTTAATTTCCTAGCCACAAGATCCCAAAAGTCATAAAACCCAGGCTTCATTTTCCTGAAACAAAGTGGAGAGACCAGGATCCCTCACCCTCAAATCCAAACCGCGGTCACTCCCGGGAACCTGTTATAATTCTGCTTTAATTGTTGTGAGAGCTTTCCAGAGGCAGTGCTGGCACTGATTTGGATTTATACCCTCTCTCCTTATCTCAGGGAGTGGCGTCTGTGAGACCAACATTTATAGCATCCCTCGGAGGGGTGAAATGTACCTACTGTAAAGTACTCTCAGTTAATTCTGGTGCATCGTTTGCGGGAGAGCCGCGTGGGGATCAGCGTGGGACAGACAGATTTAGATCATTTTGCTTGAGTCAGGTGGTGCCTTGCTCCCAATTCCTCACAAGTTAATTCTTACCTGGGATAATTATGTCTCTCTCCAATCCAGCCTGGGTTAACCCTTCTCATCCCACACTCCTGCTGAGACCACACCTGGCAATGGGAATGTTGATTTGCGGGTGTTGAGGCCACGGCTGACCTCTTCTGCAGATTTCCTCAACGACCTTGGGCAATTCAATTAATTAATTTAGCTTGCTTGCTCTCTGACACATGAAAGCTGCCCGGTGTCTGAATTACATACTGCTGAGAAATGATTTATCTGTTTAAGACAGACCTGGCCCTTTAGATCTGGTTTCTGACGAGGCTGACCCTGTCACCACTGCTCAAGGTGTCCAGAACTGATTCTTCTGAAACAGGGTGCAACTTGATGTTGATGCATCTCCACCTTGTGATGTGCAAGAAATAGAAATAAATTAAACAGAGACAGGATCTGACCTCATCTTGGAGCCCCTCTCCTGTGTGGGACCAAGGGAGCACTCCCGGAGCCGTTCCCATTCCCGTTGAGCCCTGGTGCTGGAGCAGGTGGTGTGAGTTCTCCTCTAGGTGGGCAGAAACTGACACTAAGCAGTGTGTGCAGAAATTGGGGTAATTAAGAAAAGCTGCTCTGAAAGGGCTGTCCAGCCTTGGCAGAGCTGCCCAGGGCAGCGGTGGAGTCCCCATCCCTGGAAGGGTTTAAAAGCCGTGTGGATGTGGCACTTGGGGAGTTGGTTCAGTGGCGGCCTTGGCAGTGGTGAGGAATAATTGGTCCCTTAGATGCTTCTCCAACCTAAAAGATTCTAGGGTTAGGACTTGTATGTTCTGAGCCCCACTCTTTTTCAAGCCATCCCCTCTTGAACCCAAAATATTTAGCAGGTCACAGCTGTTCTGCCCAGAGAATCTTCCTGCTTCCCAGCCTCTCACACAACTGCCTTACTCCAGGGTCTTTTTCTGTAGCTGGGACAAAAGAAATAATATCTTGGATTCTGATAACCAATAAATTATTCTTGAAATGCTATAATTGCTCAGCTGCAGCTGCAAGAGCAACTAAATACAGAACTTTAATAAAATATTATCATTCAAATCAATTTGCTGAGAGTCTGCTTTGCTTTCTGCACGGAGTGCTAAACAGCAAATAGTAAATACTGATCACTGATTAGAGAGCCAAAGAGCAAGAAAAGCCTGGAACCTGATTTTTTGCCATCTGTACTTTTTTTTCTTTCCCTGTTCGAGCAAGGACAGGGGCCAGATTCTGCTCCACATCAGGGGAGCTGCACTTGTTTCAAAGGCACGGGAATTGAGGCTGCTGCATGTATAGGTTTACAAAGTAGCTTAGGCACTTAAGAAGATAATCATCTAGAGAGATTTATAGTAGTGACTTTTACAGGGGGAGGGACAAGGGGAAGTGCCCAACTCCCATCAGGGTGAAAAATAAACACAAATAAATCCAAAGCAACGATGCAATTGGCAGCTCAGGTAACAAGTTCAGAAAATGACCACATCTGGGCTGTTCTGGATCAAAAACTATTGAAGTCAATGAAATTCGCTCTGGATTTACAGTGGTATTAACTGAGATCAGAATCCGACCCTATAAATTTACTATTACTTCTAATCCTGGCGCCCCTGTTCTTGCTGAGATATTTGCTAACTGCTGAGCAGCTCGCTTTATTGACACTGAAATAACACACCCGTGCCCCACTATTGTTAAACTCAGCTGGTTTTTAAAACCCATCATACTGTTTGTCATGAGTGACCTTAACAAACTGGCCTGCTGTCCTTGGATCTATGGGCAAGAAAGTTGTCAAATGCCCCCTTTTTTGCAACCTTCCACCACCAGCAAAACAAAACAAAAAAAAAAAAAAAAAAAAAAGGAAAAAAAGGAGGAGAAAAAAATCAATTTCAATCAACATGGAGTGTAATATTATCAAATGTCAGATGCTGAGGCCGTGTGCTTTGAAAATTATCCTTGACAGCTTCTTGTCGACTTAATTAAGTGCTCAAAAAAAAAAAAAGAAGAAAAAAAAAAAAGCAAAATATCTCAATTGTCGGCTCCCTCTCTTTGTGCTTCAGAGGTTCTATTGACAGCTCTGAAAAAAAGATTGCCTTTGGGGGTTTTATTGATAGATCCTTGCCTGATATTGGAATGATTCCTGGGCAGATAAATCACATTTAGATTTGTTAGTAATTGAGGAGAATTGATTGAATAGTTAGGATGGTCCCATAGGGAGGTACCTATTCCTCTTCCGTTCTGCAGAGGTTGTCATCAGATAAAGGACCTCTTTGGGCAGGATGGATAAAGGTCTAATTGTTTACATGATCAGATATTGCTTCCTTTCAGCCCTCCCTCCCCAGACTTCCCCAACTTTCATGTGGCAAGTGTCAAGATGACAAAGGGGAAGGCTGTAAATAAAACCAAAACTGGGCGAAGGTGATCAACCCTCTTCATGACCTGGAAAGGCACTAATTATATTTAAATCATTAGTGGAATTTGGGTGCTAACAGCAATGGGTTCTTATTAAAAAACCTCTGCAGTGTTCATTTGTGTAGTGTTTGTTTAAACAGCTATGAATTTCATGTAGTGTCAGGTCAGGTGTGGCTGGTGGTGGCTCTGCAGGGTGGCCCCTTTTGGCTGATGAGATCCATGTGCAGGGCTGGCTTCTGGCACATCAAGTCCTCACTGGTGACTCCACCAGGGCTCTGTGACCCTGGGTGACCTGCTGGACCTTGCATGGTCCCAGAGGGCAGCAGCATCTCAGAGAGTGTGCTAGAAAAACGGAGAGGATGCTGGAGCAGCGTGGGGCGATGCTTTGGACGAGGGCGTGTAGTGGCAGAACAATGGGGAGTGGCTTTAAACTGAAAGAGATTCGGTTTGGGTTGGATGTTAGGAAAAAATCTTGACTGTGAGGGTGGGCAGGCCCTGGCACAGGGTGCCCAGAGCAGCTGAGGCTGCCCGTGGATCCCTGGAAGAGTCCAAGACCAGGCTGGATGTGGCTTGTAGCAACCTCAGCTAGTGGAGGGTGTCCCTGCCCATGGCGGGGGGTGGGATGGGGTCAGCTTTAGGACCCTCCCAGCCCAAACCACTCAGTGATTTTATGATTTTCTAGGCTGGAGAACTGTGGGGAGAGTGGTAAAAGCAGAGGGAGTCCAGAGTAACAGTGACTGTGGAGCAATGTGAGGGGGCAGGTGCTGCAGGGCGTCCTGCCCCAACCAGAACGTGCAGCAGACTCTTGGCTGACCTGCTCAAGGCTCACCCACCCTGCACTCTTTCCACACCTACCAGAAGGAGTGAAAAGGATGACTATTTCCAGAGAGGGCTTTTCCATGGACTAGAAAAAGCCCTGATTAAAAAAGAGTGGTGTTTTAATTTCCACTTCCCATCCATTTTTAAAGGTTCTATTTTTTTTAAGAGAGGACAGATACACTGCAGTCTGCTTGGCACTTCAAGAGGCCATTTATTTCTGTCCACACCAAGTACAGACCCTGCATGGATCCTCTCTCTCTCTTTCTACAAGTGCTCAGGCAATATTATATTTCCCTACCATCTATGGAGGACAGGGTGCTCAGGTTGATTTTCAAGGTGTACTGTGCCACAACTTTCTTCCGGGGACCTGTTAGGGAAAAAAGGGAAAGCGTTTGAAAATCAGTTTTTAAAATCTAAGCTTAATACATGTTTCTAATAACTGGCTGAAATTACTTGGTCAGCATTTCTCATCCTCTTATCTCAGCAAAGTTGGGAGTGTTCAAAGTTACAATTCAAAAAAAAAAAAAAAAAAAATCAGTCAAGGAAAAATAAACTAAGGCCTTTTATTTTCCTGTCTTCCAGCTTCATCAAAAATGAAAGTCATTGAGAAAAAGAAAGGGACAATTTCTTAGCTCAAATTAAATACCATTTTGGCATCACCAAATATTTAATGTGTAACAAGAAGCGATGAGCATCTCTGAATTCCCCACCTGCAGGCTTGATATCCTAAATACTTCAGCCCCACTCTAGACTTCAAATGACCATTGCTCAATCCAGTCACCAGGGACTTTGACAGAGGCTGCAGGAACCAGGTTCCTCTCTAGGTCAAACCTATCGCCTCCATACAGAGCCCTGCAACCTCCTCCTTCCTCTGGGAGCGGGCTATTGAAGTGCAAATGGATCTAAAATAGCCATGAATAAATTTAGGCTGGAAATTACAAGAAGCTTTCTAATTATCAGAGCTGTGACTATCTGAAAGGACCTCCCGAACAAAGCAAGATGGTTCTGGTCATTGTGGGCATTTTGGGAGGCACCAGGGCCAAAATTCACTGAGAAAATTTTCTGATTTGCCAGGAGTGAAAATTATGTGTCTTTTCTTACACATTCCTGTGCCTTCAGATAGGCTCTTCAGCAATAATGAATCACAGACTCATTTAGGCTGGAAAAGTGCTTTAAAATCATCAAATCCAACCATTCCCTTAGTACTGCCAAGGTCACTGCTATCCCATGTCCCCTGGGGTCACATCCACACAGCTTTGAAATCCCTACCGGGATGAGGACTCTACCACTGCCCTGGAAAGCTGTGCCAGGGCTGGACAACCCTTTCAGCAAATAAATTGTCCCAATTAAAAAATTTATATTTCAAGTTTAAACCTGTTCCAGGGCAACTCGAGGCCGTTCCCTCTCCTGTCCCTGTTCCCTGGGGGCTGTCCCCTCCTGTCAGGAGCTGTGCAGAGCCACAAGGTCCCCCCTGAGCCTCCTTTTCTCCAGGCTCAGCCCCTTCCCAGCTCCCTCAGCCTCTCCTGGGGCTCCAGCCCCTTCCCAGCTCCGTTCCCTGCCCTGGACACGCTCCAGCCCCTCGGTGTCTCTGCTGTCCTGAGGGCCCAGATCCATAATCAACATGGCCCATCACAAAGTTATATTTTCAGGGTAAACCCTCAAGGTTTTACAAGTAGCTTAGTGCGGGTTTTAACCCTGAAAACCCAGACTCACCCAGGTCTGCATAAGTCAACTTCTTCTTAAGCCAAAGCAGGTATCTCAACAGAGAATCCTCATTCACTTTGATAGGTGTGAGGTCACTCCTGTGCTCCTTTGACCATGGCTTTAAGTGAAGACTTCCCTGAAGACCTAGAAGAATGTAAATAGATTCCAGACTCTGTTCTACCTAGGTACTGTAGTTCTAAGGGGAAAAAATTCACAGGTGTACATCTGCACACATTTACAGGTGTGCAAACACCTGTGTGCCCACATCACACCTGCACAGGCAAGAACGGGGATCTCCCATCTTGGGGAAGAATCTGGCTGAGGTCAAGGAAGCAGGCTTGGGCCTGAGATCTGCCACTGACTGGGTTTCCCAGCACCAAGCCCAATGGAATTATTCACAGACACATCCGAATCCCCATCAAAACTTAAAATTTTTTTAAGCAGCACATTTTATTGTTCCACAGCAAACTGAGTAATTCTTCTAAGCAGAATCCTTTTTCTCTTCGAGTCCTCCCCCCCTGTAAAAGCTGTTGAATTGCCTCTTTTTTCCTTCCCATTGCTCATTCCTGTAGCAGGAGTGGAATTGATTTTTGATACTATCCATTTTGTTTGTCACAGATCGTCCTCCACTTCCCTCTGCGCATTGCTGAAATATCACCCACAAATGATTATTCCTATCACTGCAGCCAACACTTCGCCTGGGGCAGGGAATTTTCCTGCAGCTAAAAGTGGCCTTGTAATTGAAGGCACAAAACACCAGTACCTGTAGCCTGAAAATGTTAATAAACTACCAGAGGTCCCAGGAAAGTTAAATATTGGGAGGGATGTCAGAGCTGCGGTGTGATTAGTGGAACTGAACGACAAAGAGCAGCTGCCCAAGGCGCCGACACAGGGGGGATCAGTCTCCCTCTGACATCTGAACACGGCTCCTGCCCCCCAGGATGGGGTTCTGCTTGCAGGGAGGCAATCAGAGCAGGAGAAGCGTGCTCGCACTGACACTGAGCTTGATTTTCTGGCTGTGGATCTGGGGGTTTGGGGCTGATCTGTTGATGCTGCAAAGGATCTTGAGCTTTTGGGACTTGCCTTGCACTTGATGTCGGGATTTCAGGGGCTGGGTTGTGCCTGTGTCTCATTTCCATACCTGCTGTGTAACAAATGCACGTATTTTTTGGCTTGATTCAGATTTTACCTTGTGCTAAAGGTTCGTGGTGTACTTCGGAGATGTGCAAATATACTCATGCACTGTATTCAGACAAAATAAAATAAAATTATGTACGAAAAAATGTTCTTATGAATGAGACATGATCCTTATGTATGAAATATGGTGTATGTAAACGTTCTCATGTGTTTATGCTAATTTGTTCCTTAGAAGTAGGATACAGAACATATGTGAGTGTGTGTGTGTGTGTGTTTTACAAGGGTATGTGCTGAACAAAACAAAGGGGAATGGCTTCCCACTGCCAGGGGACAGGGTCAGATGGGATATTGGGAAGAAATTCCTGGCTGTGAGGGGGGGGAGGCCCTGGCACAGGTTGCCCAGAGAAGCTGTGGTTGCCCCATCCCTGGAAGTGTCCAAGGCCAGGTTGGATGGAGCTTGGAGCAACCTGCTCTATTGAAGGTGTCCCTGGGGGTGGAACTAGATGGTCTTCAAAGGTGCCTTTCAACCCAAACAATTCCAGCATTCCTTGAGTGAAATATTTAGAGATGCATGCCTATCATGGCTTGTATGCCATAGGGATAGTTGGGGGGGATTACATATGCAAGCTGCACTATACTATGTTATGTTCATCATGTTATATACTGTATATATTATATATGTTGTATCACAGGTTGGTTGGCCCTTGTGCAGGATGGTGGCTCTGCCTGAGTGAAGGGCGTTGTTTTCCCATGCAAACACACTGCAGGGTAAGTCACAGCTGATTATGGACCTAGACCCAGCCCTGTCTCACAGAACCTGGGCTGTGCCACAGCTTTGTAAAGCCTGGTAGCTGATCTCGTTCCAGAACAACTGCTGGTAAGCAGGGAGGGGATTTTTCCACCTGGTAAATCGGTGTTCCATTGGACTCTCTGTATTTGGAGACCTCTTTGCCCAGAATGAGGTTTGAAGACCCAGGCCCTGGCTTCGGCAGTGCTTGCTGCTGAGGTGCAGTAATGCAAGGGATCTGCATGAGAGGGATAGGGCAAGGGTGCAGGGTTATTAATTGTGATTTCCATACATGCCTCCCTTGCCTGTGACTCAGCTGTTCCCTTGGGAAAGAGAAAGGTCCTTTTTCTGTTATTTTACCAGCCTTTCTTTTCTTGCTTGCTTGATTCCATCCTTTCCTTTAGCAGAGTATCTCTAATCATTGCCTTGCGTCATTATCATTATCTCTTTTTATGATCTTTAGTTACGATGTCAGAGAGAAGAAAAATGAGCTCAGTTTTCTGGCATCCTAACACATATTGATTTCAACAGCAGCTGCCATGAGGCCTTCACATATGATGGATTGCCACTAGACTGATGCAAAAAATACCCGCATAAATAAAAGTATTTACCAAAGAGAATAGTCAGTGATTGCATAACTGCATCATCATATTGACCCACAGCCCAGGCAAGCTCAGGGAGCAATCCTAGCACAGACTAGTGCTCTTCAGGAAGAGCTTTCAGAGTTTGCATGGAAGACCCCCTTTCTGGTAGTTATTTTAATAAATATCCTTTGGATTCCTGGGGGGTTCCTCAAGCCTGGAAAAGGAAATAACCCAGTACAAGTGTGGGGCACCTTGCTGGTGTCAGCCTTTGCTCTTTGGATCACACAGAAAAGAGCTATACCATCCTGGAGGAAGACATTCCTTGGCAGGAAGAGGATCATTTAGGACTTCCCTGTGGCCGTGTGCTTTTGCTCCACTCTGGAAGCACCAGACACAGGAAACAGTCCACCCCAGGTGAATGAGGAACTGGGAAGCACACAGCCAGTGCTGTGGACAGCAGAATGATTTTAGGGATGTTTTCCATCCCCAACAGTCCTGTTATTCTATGTTCTTTAGGTCCTTGAGAGGATCTTGGGCACTTCAGGTTGCATTTCTGGGTTGCACTGAGGGTTCTTGTGGTGGATCTGCCTCAGGAGTGTCTCTAAATGAGCTCTTTGAAAAGCCCAGGAGCTGGAGGCAGTCGGGTTTTCTGCCAGTACAACTTTGGAGGAACATCTCTTGGCTGTCTCTCATCAACACTGCAGGCCTGGAGGCCCCAAGGACAGATTAGGAGGGTGAGAGCAATGTGAGCAGTTTAATTTAATTTAATTTAATTTAATTTTGGGTTGGTCGCTTCTCCCTGGTAAGAAGGGACAGGACAAGAGGAAATGGCCTCAAGTAGCTCCAGGGGAGGTTTGGGTTGGACATGAGGGAAATTGTCTTCAGCAAAAGTGCTACCCAGCCTGGCACAATGTCCAGGGTGTTGATGGTGTCCCAGTTCCTGGAGGAATTTAAAAGGCGTGTGGATGTGGCCCCTGGGGACAGTGGGGCAGCAGTGGCCTTGGCATTGCTGGGGAGTGTTTGGAATTGATGATCTGAGAGGGCTTTTCCCATCTGAACAATTCTGGTTTTTTGCTCCCAAGCCACTGGCGTCAAATCCCTGGATTCAACCCTTGCTTCCAAAGAAAAAAGACAATATCATAGAATATTTTATTGCAGTTTTTCTTTCCCATTCTCTTCTATTCTATCCTGAAGGCAACCTCAGCCAATCCTCTCTGAATTGTATTTTTCCATCTTTTAAAGGAATGTCCTGTTTCTTACAGGATGGGGGTTGGAACTATTCCTGCTTTCTTTTTTCTGTTTTCATCCATCTGCACCAGCCTGGCAACCAGCAAAAATACACATACAAAGATGTCTTAATCTTAAATATAATTAGATATAATACCTCACGCAGCGTTGTATGATTAGTAAAATATATGATCATTAGTTATTAGATTAATGTGACTACTTGTGTAACTGAAAGCCATTTGCAGCCAGAAATTAAATAGCTCAATTTGCTGTAATTGACTTATCTCCCATTGAGATTACTGCACTTGCTGCTGGAGAAGGTTTCTTCAAACGCTAAAAGCTGCTGCGTGGAGAAGCTGGGTCCTGTTTTCTTTGGAAAGCCCCTACCCCACTGGAGGCAGAGACATCTGAGGTGAGGTCTGGAGGATCAGCAGAGCTGCTGAAACAAGAGCCGCTGCCTTTGGGGACAGGTAGCCCACGATGATGATTCCCGCTCTCGGGAATCTGTGGGGCCGGAATCAGATCTGCCGTTGGGCGACCACAAGAGATGGGACCACCTTTTACTCCCTGTGGGCACCAGCCCCGCTCAGGCTGGTGTAAATCCAGGAATTCCTGTATTTCCCTTCTGAGCGCCTGGGAAGAGCGAGCGGCCGCGCGCGGGCTCCGGAGCATCCCGGCCAAGGGCTCCGTGCAGAGCAGCGTGGCAGGCACGGAGCAGCAAGCCCCTTGGAGCTGGGCAGGGCATCTGCAATGCGGGTCTCTCCTCCCAGGGGTGCCAGCAGCAGCTCCGTGGGCGAACACGTGCGGAATAGGGAATTGGAAGCACGTCTCCTCTGGCGACGTGGGATTGTGCCCTTAAATTATCCGCTGACACCTCTGACATTGGGAGGTGCTGAGGGGCCCTACAAATCTCAACTTTTGCTGCTGCCTCTTCTTCTTCTTCTTCTTCTTTTTTTTTTTTTTTAAATAGGTTTTCTTATGGTTTTCTTAATTTATTTTTTTTTAGCCACAGCAACTAAGCGAACCGTTCAAATTGAAACACTGAAATGAACCAAGCTGAACAATAAACTAAAACATGCCTAGAGCAAGTTGAGCAATAAACAGGTTTTTAATTTTTTTTCCCCCTTCCATCTCGGTGGTGTCTGTCTCTGATAGATGATGTGACAAAAGAAGAATCCTCAATAAATTCTAAATTCTGAATACTAAATCAGTGAGCAAGAGCAAACGTGTGAGATGCCATCCCAGCTCACAGTGGCTTTACTGCTGTGATACCACAATGCTACTGCCCCGTGGGGCTGAAATGAGGTGCAGATGGACAGAGGGACATGCATCAAATCCATCCATCTGCATGTGATGGTTTTATCCAACCTACACCCAGCCCAAATCCATAACCCAGGTGTGACTGAGGCTCTTCCCACTGTACCCTTACTGGAGTCTCCAAGGGAAAATATTATTCATAGATTTTAAGGCCAGGAGGGGATATTTTGCTCCGCTCTGACCTCCATTAAAACACAGGCCAGGGGATTTCAGAGTGATTCCTGCAGGAGGAACAAAGGAGAGGGATCATCTACTGCGTAATTTTATCTCATGAGGGATGTAAATATGCTGTGATTTCTACTAAGGGATGCCACAGAGAAGGAGGACCTGTGAGGAAGATACTAAAGGAAAAAAGCCCTGAGCTGAAATTGTACCAGGAGGATCTCTGTGAACTTATTGCTGCATGCTCTTTCTCACCTTTCAGGGGGCTGAGTGCTGTGAAATGCTTGCCCTTGCAAAAATTGTGTGGTTTGGGAAAAAATATTTTTTTTTTTTTTGCTGAAGCATTGTTAACAGTCTTTGCCTCAGGAGGACCTAAATGTGAAATAATCCCCCAAGGGCTGTGATGCAGTGTGAAGGGAGATGCTGGCAGTCACACCGTGTGCCTTGAGCCCTGCGACAGGCTTATGCTCCAGATCTCAGTTTGCAACCTGCTTTGAAGAGAGCTGAGGTACATTTTCCTTCTGCAGCACCTTTCATGTTCTGGTTGTCCTGCCTGAGTTGGGAGGCAGCAGCTTTTCCTTCTTGGACGTCAGGCAGCCTCTTTGGGAGGAGCTATAGATTCTCTCCAATCTTCTGTGCAGAGTTTCTGCACAGACTTGTTTCTCACTACAGCTCAGCCTACCTGCACCTATTTATTTCTCATGTGGTTTCCCATGAAAATTGTTGGTACCTAGAGGTTTTTATCTTCAATGAGGGAAACCCTTTAGCTTGACTGGAGAAACCCAGCAGTCTAGCTGGAGTCTCACTCTGAATTATTTTCCTTCAGCTGAATTTGCAGCTCAGCTTGAAGCTGACACAGTACAAATGTACATGAACACAGCCCATATTTGCAATTTAATCCCTCAAGCTCTGCATGGCACAGCCCACAACAGGGATGAGATCAAACTCAGTAATTCAGACATTCAGCTTCCAACCCACACTTCGTCATGGTCCTGGTCTGAGCAGGCCTGGGGTCTGGTCTAGCTCATGAAAAGTGAAGTTCTTTCAAACCCAGACCCAGGTGTTCGTCTGAACTCAGTCTGTAGATCCAAATTAATCTTTTCAATCTGTCCACACAGGTAAATCAGAATGACTTCCTGAAGCATCACCAGGGAGCTCAGACCAGAGGTGCAGAGACCTCGGGTTGGCTTGACACAGTTTGTTGGAGGAAAATCAGTTTAGCCCAGACTGCAAGCTAATGGATGATTTACAAAACTCAGAGTGACAGGGAAGAATTTGGGCCTCTGTCCTTCAGGAATATTCCCATGGCTTGCACATAATGCCTTGGTGTGGTTAAAATGCATGAGCAGACGGCAGTAAACTCAAGTAGGCATTATTATAAAATGTGACAAATAAGCCATGATGCCAAGTGCAGATTACCTTTAGGTACTTCTGAACTATTGCTGCCATGAGTTCTGCTGCCAGGCTGTGTTCTGAGGACATCCCAGGTATTATCAGATTTATCACTTTTGCCTCCTTGCTCCATCTCTCATGGCCAAACACATCAGCAATTCACCAGAGACCATTGCCAGGCTTTTTTTTACCTGTTCATATCTCTTCTGAATAATTTTTGCCATGCTATTTTCATTGTATTTAGATAAAAAAATACTGCTACAGCACATTTCTCCCTTTATTTCACCCTCACCATAAACCATGAAGGAAACTATCACCTGGTCTGTGGAAAACCAGTTGGAAGGACAAAACAAATCCAGGTGGTGTTGGGAAAGCTGAGGTAGAGCAAAGTGCCCCAAAGGTCCTGCCTCATCTCACCTTCCTCTTTAGGTGTGATATAAACCTTTGAAAATAACTCTGAAAATTATGTGTACAGGCTGTGAAATGAAAGGCAGTTCTTTCTTTTAACTGTCTGGAAGAAATGCCCTAAACCAAAATATGTCAGAGGTGTCCCGCAGCTGTGAGTGAAAGCAGGGCTGTGCTGAGTCCTCACTGGGAAAAAGTCAGTCAAATTAAAGAAGACAAACATAATTTGAAAAGGACAGTGTTTCTGGCCACTTCTGGAAAAGTGGCATTGCTGTAAAAGCAGTTCTGTGGCAGTACCAGGAGCTGAATCATGGAATTGGGTTGGAAAGGACATTAAAGCTCCTTTGTTCCACCCCCCACCATGGGCAGGGACACGTTCCACCGTCCCAGGGTGCTCCAAGCCCCATCCAGCCTGGCCTTGGGCACTGCCAGGGATGCAGGGACAGCCACAGCTGCTCTGGGCACCCTGGGCCAGGGCCTGCCCACCCTCCCAGCCAGCAATTCCTCATTCCCAAGATCCCATCTGTCCCTGCCCTCTGGCCCTGGGAAGCCATTCCCTGGCTGCTGTCCCTCCATGCCTTGTGCCCAGTGCCTGTGCAGCTCTCCTGGAGCCCCTGGAGGCCCTGGCAGGAGCTCTGAGGTGTCCCTGGAGCCTTCTCTTCTCCAGCCTAAGCCCAGGTATTCTCCCTCCTGCTCTCCCCAGCCTAGGGCTACTCAAAAGAAAAAGCTTCTCTTCATTTTTCTTTGGACAAGTGGGTGGTTCAGCAGAGCTGAGAGACTGGAAAGGAAAGATAATGGAGATTTTACAGCCACGGAGCTGATATAGCCGGAGATAAAGGCACTGTGAGCTCTGGTGTCACAAACTTTATTGCAAGGTTGGTGTGCATAAAAGGAGAAACACAACATGGTTTTCAGACATATGAAACAGAGCTTAAAAATCTGGCAGTTGGAGAAGAAATAGGTGATTTTTAATTCACAGGTGATGAAAAGGAAGACATTAATAGGAAAAAAAGGCAAAAGAAAGAGTTGTAGTAACAGATGAATTGCATGAAATGGGCCCACCCGGCGAAGGAAGGTGGTGGGGTGCTGCTGGTTAGTTTTAATTTTTGTTATAATAATGGTCCATCACTGTGCTTCAGGACAGTCCAAAGGGCTGGAAACAATGTGCCAGGCATAGGCTGCTCTCCACTTGCCCGAGGCTGGTGGAGAGAGGTGAGAAACCAGCCCTAATTCATTACTGCCTCTTCCTGCTGGACACACAGGTTCTTCTGAGAAGACAAATAGTCAATAGCTGTCTCCTGTTCCTATTCCTTATGCCTTTCAGAAATGCACAGATCTCTATAATATTCCCCACTGACTGCCTCTTTCAACACAGCTCGGACACCTGTGATAAAGAAAACTCATCCCAGCCCTTAACCTGTCCATTCTTGCCTCCTCCAGTGTCCTGATCAGAGACAAAGCAATCAGATTGCCACCAAGCACGACCCATTCTCGTTGACTCCTCTGGAGAAATCTCATGGGCTTGAGAGTTCTTTCGTGCTTTATGCAGGATCGTTGCACAGGATCCATTTATTTCTGTACCACAAGGATAAACAAAGATATAATTCTTTCTTCACCGTTAAATTTATGCGCTCATATTTATTGCTTTTTTGACAGGATTAGTCTCACACATCACAAAATTTAAAGGATATCTGTTAACTATACAAATTCTAACTATCAATACAGGAATTAAGCTGCTTAATAAAATATCCATCCCCCTCCCCCAGCTGTCCATTCCCCAGTGCTCGTGGTCTTTATGAGCTCCTTTATCCAGAATGAGTAGAGGTGCCAAACCCTTGTAAGGGTGAGCTGGAAGATGATCTGTGCCAAGCCACAAAGGAAAAAAAAAATGTTAGGAAAAAAGTAATATTCAGACAAGACAAATCACTGTGGTTGGCAAAAAAAAGGACAACATTCATTTTAGAGAGGGACAAAAACACTTTTCTTTTTTTCAGTAGTGACAAGGAAGGGTGGGAGCACAAGGTAAGTAATTAAAGGCTAGACAGAATGAAGTTCTTACCAAAGACACCTGAATAAGGAGTTAATTACCCCCAGTTCTTCCATTGGAGTTGGCACTTCTCAGGCTAAATAAAATCCCCTGTCAAAGGCGAATCTCTTTATTCCTCATGGCAACTGTGTGTTCAAAGTTATGTAGAGAGATTTTAACAGAGATGTAGGAACAGGTCCGTGTTGGTTGGAAATTCCTGCAGTCAAGAAACAGAGCAGAAGAAAAGGGCTTAAGCTGAGAAGAAATATTGACCTGAAAAACTTCTGAATTTGTCGATCAAGGGCTTCATGTCACTCTAACTGAATTTTTCCTTTCCCTGTAGTATCAAGGGGTCATTTTTCTTGCTGCTAATGACACGAGAGGCCTTACACTGTTGCTGGTTATTAATAGGGACACCAATAATAATATTAATAAAAAATACTGAAGGTACAGAACTTTCATCAGATGTGCATTCTTTGTCTGCTCCACCAATAATCTTCTCCCTTCCCTACACCCAAAATTATCACCTTGCCTCCCTTCCAAAGATGATGAATCGCACAAACATCACCCAGGGCTAGCTCTGGAGTGAAACCCAGTGAGCAGTAAACTGGAAACAGCAATGCATCTCCTGGTTTCAGCCAGAACCAGGAAAGCTGTGATGGATAAAAAGATCCGTCCTAAACTGGGATCTGTCTCCAGTCAAGGACAGGGCGCAGCTGAAATGTAAATGAAACAGGAGAACTATCAGGGTGGGTGAAATATGATTACCTAGGCAGAGATCCTGCATAGTGCTGACTTTTCTGAAATCTGAAAGGTGTTTTGGATATCTAGTATAAAAAAATATCTTGCCTTTCCGTGTCAGCCATTCAAACGTGTCTGGTTTCAAATCATGTGCTTGACTCAAAGGTTGTTTTAAGGAAGAAAGACAAACTTTTTTTTATTAAAAGTCATCAGGAAGGAAGAAATCTTATTTTCCCCCGACGATTATTATCCATGGTTAATTATCATCACTGAGAAAAATGTGTGTTTTGCTTCCAATTTGAGATCTTGCAGCTTCAGACTCCAGAGCCTGGCTCTTGTGACGTCTTTTCCCACCTGACTAAGGAGTCCTTTGGTACCCACTGAAGGATCCAGGAAGGAAATACACTCTCCCATCAGTTCTCCTCTATATCTTTCTGATAAGCTGAATAGATCATGTACCTCCAGCTGCTCGCTGTGGGACAGCTTTTACCCTTCCATTACTCTAAGCTCACATTCTTTAATAACAGTGCCCTGAGGTCTTTAACCACTGTAAACAAGGTCACACAGCGTAAGGACAGAGCTACAAGGGGCAGAGCAGCTTATTAAAGGTGAAAAAACACCACAGCAACAGTTTGCCCTCTGGAGCCTCAGCTCTAGCATGGTAGAGAAATGCACTGGAAGTTGCTAAATATGGAAAACAAGGAAGCTTGGGCAGTGATTAGAGGCTGGAAGGGACCAGTCAAAGGATGCTCACTTCATCCTTAGCCTCTTCCCCAGGCCTCATGGAAGAGCATTGCTGAAAAAATAATAAATTGAAGCTTTTTTTGGAAGCCAGACCTCCAGTGCTGGGGACAGGTCTGGGCCCTCAGGACAGCAGAGACACCGAGGGGCTGGAGAGTTTCCAGGGCAGGGAACGGAGCTGGGAAGGGGCTGGAGCCCCAGGAGAGGCTGAGGGAGCTGGGAAGGGGCTGAGCCTGGAGAAAAGGAGGCTCAGAGGGGCCCTTGTGGCTCTGCACAATTCCTGACAGGAGGGAACAGCCAGGGAGGTTGGGCTGTGCTCCCAGGGAACAGGGACAGGAGCAGAGGGAACGGCCTCAGGCTGGGCATGGGGAGGTTTAAATTGTGATATCGGGGAAAATTCCATTATGGAAAGGTTTGTCCAGGCCTGGCACAGCTTTCCAGGGCAGTGGTGGAGTCCCCATCCCTGTAGGAGTTTAAAAGCTGCGTGGATGTGGCACTTGGGGACGTGGGACAGTGTTGGCCTGGTCAGTGCTGGGCAAATGGTTGGACTCACTGATCTTGGAGGGCTTTTCCAAACTGAACAATTCTATGATTCATTTGACCCAGTGTGGTTGTTCTTAACGTTTTCACTTCATGCCAGAGCACTTGTCACACTCAGGATTGCACCTTTGCTGACCTCTGTTCCCCTGCCATAATCCTAATCACACCCCTCTGCACACTGCCACCACCCACTCTCAATTAAAAGGTGTTCCTTGTTGTCATAGGTGGGTTCTTTAGTTATTCTCAGTCCAGCTGGAAAACATCTCTAAATACAGACCAAACCCAGCTGGGGCATTGAGGGTGCAGCACAAGGTGTTAATGCTGTTAATAATCAAGTAATGTAACTGATGCCAATAACTGATGTACAAGGAGCAGATTCTGAAAAACTTTGGTCCCATCCCCAAGTTAATGCTAGCAGTGCTGCAGAATGCAAAGCAAAGAAACAAGGCTGTAGTTTATGTTAAATCAGCTCAAACTGGCATCTGAAGACTTGAATTAGTACACAGAGAGCGTATGAAACATATTCATTTTGTTAATAGAAATGTCTAGTTATATTAGCCCCTTTTTTGCTTATTATTCATAATATTTTTCTGTAATACAGAAAATCAGTTTTTATTTTTAAAATGCAATCAAATTATATTTCCTATTAAAACTTTAATATCAAAACAAATTAACCAGTGCTGCAGATTACACATTACTAATGTGGCTCTGACAATAATTCATGCTCCTCTCGATTCTGTTATGAACTATCACACTGCTAAAGTGCAGCAGTTCATAACATATTCTTAAGGGGAAGTGACTTTTTTTTTTTTTAAGGCAAAAAAAGTGAATTAGACAAGATACCTCAGTAATAACAGAAAGTGGCTGGGCCAAACAGTCAGACAAAAGTATTCCCAGAGGAAAATATGGCCAAACCTTTTCCTCCTCTACTGACCGGCTTTTCCCAGAGGCAAGGACCATCGTTTCGGAGTGCACATCACAAAACCAACGGGATCACTGCAAGACACTGCAAGTCCCTGTTGCCCAGCAATGTCAACCACTCCAGAGACAGCCCCTGAACAGGACAGGAGAGGGAAAATCCTGTTAAATGGGATTCCTGTCAAGGAAGAAACACTTGAGCGTGCTTTTGTACAGGTGGCCTGGTGAAATGATGTTTTTCCAGATATGAGGATAGTGCCCAAAAGTAGAGTGAATGGCATCCTAAAACCTTTCAAGGTTACTAAGCAGGATCTGTCCATCGTGGCTGCATCTTCTTCATCCCTTTTGGAGGTAATTTCCAGCTCACAGCTGGACAGATTTCCTGAAATAATCCACCCCAGAATCAGGAGAAGCAGGCCAGCTCTGTCCTGGAAGATGTGTCAAGAAAGGTTCATCTCAATTCTAGGTGAGCACATGTCGTAGAATCATCAAATCCTAGAAAGGTTTGGGTTGGAAGGGACCTTAAAGCTCATCCAGTGCCACCCCCTCCCATGGGCAGGGACACCTTCCACAGTCCCAGGCTGCTCCAAGCCCCATCCAGCCTGGCCTTGAAGAAGTCACTGTGTCCAACCACAACCTCAGGTTCCTGACATGGTTCCCCCACCACCAACTGGGGCTCAGATGGAGGAAGAATAAAATAAAATAAAATTAAAATTAAAATAAAATAAAAATAAATTAAAAATAAAAATAAAAATAAAAATAAAAATAAAAATAAAATAAAAATAAAATAAAATAAAATAAAATAAAAATAAAAATAAAATAAAAATAAAAATAAAATAAAAATAAAAATTTAATTTTAAATTTAAATTATTTAAATTTAAATTTAAATTATTTAAATTTAAATTTAAATTTAAATTTAATTAAATAAAGTTAAAATAAATAAAGCAAGAGGTGCAATAACTCTCAGAATGAAATGTTCCAAGCTGAGCTTCAGTAAAGGGAGGGCACACCAAAGGTAAACAGAGCAAGCTGCTTCCTGAAGAGAAAACAAGGACAGGGAAGATTCTTTATGATGCATCCAAGAGGAGACTAAATTAAAGTGCTCCACCCACTTTATTTATTTATTTTTTTAGTAAAAAATAAATAAATAAAGTGTTTTTCAGGCTGGGAGTGAGCAATGTGATCGATACAGTTGTCTGCCCCGTGATCCTGCATTGACCAGAAGGGTAAAACCTGGGACCAAGGATGGGAAGCCCCAAGGGATGGAAGGTCCAGTGTCTGGAATCTCCTCAAGTGCATTCTCTCTGGCCAAGACTTGGGGCTTTACAGCTCTGCTTTGCCAGCAGGCTCTGCTGACCCACAGAGAAAATATAAAACCCTCAGCCCCTCCTCTGCTCCAAGGGGGTGGCCTCCATCTCCCAACCTGAACCATACATGCTGTTAGTTACCAGTTGGTGATTGTGATGCTAATTAAAACATACTAAGAGACACACTATAAACATGCACAGCACATGAAGGAAATTAGCCAAGTGAGCTTGTCTCTCTTATTGTGCTTTTATTATGATGCTCCTTGGATGATGTTTTTAAATGAATTTTGAATAGTTTTCTTAATTTGTTTTATTTTGCTTCATGGTAACAAAATTGCTGGAGCCCCACAGGAATGATTCAGAGAAGTGCAATATTATTGAAACATGTCTCCTGCTTTTCTTACTGCTTACTTATAATTAAGCTTTATTGAGGTGTAAAATGAATAACAATTAAAAAAAATGTTTATTGGTCCAGGTGCAAATTCACAGATACTCCTGAAAACTTCCTTTTCCGTGACCTCAAGGAAACATTGCTGGTTTCTACCAGCTCCCAACAGTTTCTGCTAAGACAGCAAGTCCCCCTCCTGCTCTGCCATGTGCCCCAGCAGAACATCTCTTCAGAGCCACTTGCCTCTGCTCCGTGCACACTGAGGAGTGAAGAGAATATTGCTGGGATTCTGCTTGGAAGGGAGCACAAATCTCAGCTGCAGTGGCTGCGAGGAGCACAAACTTCCTGGTATCCAGCCTCACCTTTCCCTGCCCTTGGGAATCAAGAATCAAGACCCTGCTGTGAAAAGCAGCTACCATAGACATAATTGTAATTTGACAGTGAGACCTAATGAGTAAGGGGGGAAAAAAGGGGAAAGAGAAGAAAAGGCTGCTCAAAGAGATAAAGTTCTCATAGATCCCCCCCCTCCAGCCTGGTTTTAGATGTTAGTGGGACCAGCTGGGGTCATGTTGTAGTCACAAGTTGTGGTCACACCTCTAACACCTTCTGTGTGTCACCACTGGCTCTGATTTCACACCCTTGGCTTTTGGTGGTCTTCTGGCTGGAAAATATTTGTATGCACCATTCACAGAGACAGCTGGTTTTGTTATTATTGTTTGGGAGGGCGTTTTTAGGGTTGTTTGTGGGTTTTTGTTTTAAGGAAGCTTCTCTTGGCAGGCCAAGAAAGCGTGTCTGCACATTCAAATGGGTTTTTTCCAACCTGTAGCATAGTTCAAAGCCAAATCCCACTGTGGTCAGCAGTCCTTCTGCTCAATCTGGGGATTTTAGCACTTACAGCATCCATTTTAGCACCGTGCTGCTCCCCCAGAATGCAGCACTAATGGATTACTGTGCATTACGTTCCTCATTACTGCTTAAATATTTATCAGAACATTATGTATTTAGTGGCTGGGGGGGGGAAAGAGACAATCCTGCCTTTTGCCAGACAAAAGGGTTAATTACAAACTGGATAAATCTCCACGACTTAAAAATTGATAAAACAGATACAGAGATTAACAGGAGAATGTGTTATTTACAGCTAAATAAACATTCAGCTGCATAATCCCGATCTGGGATTTCCCCACAGGAAAAACAACCAAAGTCAGTATTCTATTCCAATGGTCTACACTTTACAGCAGAGAAAAAACAGAGAAGGCTGGTTTACACTGTCTGAAAACAAAAAAAAGTTGCTCATCCAAAGCAGCTTCCTCCCCTAGGGCTGATTCTTGGAAATATTTGGAGGAATTTGTTAGGGGCAGATTTGTTCTGGCCTTGGCCTGGAACTGTTCACGGCAGTTGTGTCTCTCCCTTGCCTTGCCATCTATGTGCCTCTCTCCATCTTTTCCAATGCCAAATCCTGCATTTTAATTTTGTTTTTCAGCCCATGATTCTCAAAAACCCAAGCTCATAAGGTGTTTCCATGGTCTCTGTCATACCTATTATATCAAGCACTGCTGGAGAAAAACATAGGCACAAGCTCCAGAAGGAAAAATCAGAAAACAATATTTAACATGACACAAAGCAGCCTCTGCTTTGCACTTCAGCAGGAATTAATTCCCTGTTTCTAGCCCAGAGCCTCCCACCATCACTTCCATCCCTGCAGAGGTCCACATGTTACACCCCTGTAACACACACGTCACCATAACCATGGCTTTATTTACAATTAAAAACCTTACTTAAGTTTGGGTTCTTCAGCAGACAAAAGACACCAGAAAACCCAGTTGTTTGTGGAATTCAGCCAATGTTTGTCTCATAAAATAAGTTCTTAAGGTAACTTATACTGGCACTGTGAAATATTGTTCATTATAACGGAGCAGCTGAGATAATGTTGTTTTCTAATTTCCCTTTCTCAGTCAGAAATTAAATAAAAAGTCATGTCTAAATTACAATACTGGATTGAACGCAGACAAGGACCCCATGCGGGGAGCTTATGATATATCCTTCCCACGTTTTATAGCCATTAAAAAAGATTATAGGATTTTTTTTTCCTTTTCTTTTAGGCCATTTACATTTGTTCTGAACTCTCACTGTGTTTTATTTGAAGCTCTTAAAAGTGCCAATGTACATAATAAGTCAATCAAGAAGTTAAATTAAGAAAAAAAAAACAAAAACATATTGACTTGTGTATACCAAACATGCACTTGGAAATCTGAACTCTGCCACCTAATGACTTTCTGACTTTGCAATAAATATCACTGAGCACGGGTGTCTGGATTGTTCTGTACAAGGAAATATATTTCTAATCTGATTAACTGCTCTTCTAACACATCTTAGCACAACCCAAATAAAGGGGTGCTCTTCCCCACTGAAGCAGCCATTAACATCTGCAGAAATGCTCTGTGGGGGCTGGACTCCTTCTAACCAAGGTTTACAGCCTCAAAAAAGCTCTCCTTGTTGCAGTTTATCTCAGTAGTGCCTGTTTTGTCCATGCCCATGGCTAAATGCCCCCAAACCCTCTGCTGCCCTCCATCTGCTTCCCCCAGGCCCCCAATTCCTTCTGCACAGTTTGGTCTGCACTGTTTTCCAGCTGCTTTCTCAGCCATCCCACAGCCATCCCCCATCCTGTTTTTCCTACCCAGGTTTCCCCAGGTTTTCCCTACCCTCCTTGTTCCAGCTCTCATCTCCTTCTGGGAGCACACACCACTCCTTTCCTCACAGACCCCTTGAGCCACTCAAGGTCATCTTCTGCTGTTGTTATTCTGAGTCCATAAAAGATTTTTGACAACATAGAAATTGGTTCCTCCTTTTTAAACCTATGGATCTTTCTCTTTTTTCTACAGATTTCCAAAGCCAAGCCACTCCTCTCACTCGAAGTTTAAAGAGTATTTAATGAATACTCTGAGTACTCAGTTCTGCCCCACTTTGGCAGAACAGGCAGCATCAAAGAAGCTTGAGGCAGGATTCCCACAAGACTTGGTTAGCTGAAGGTGGGATTAATCCCATTTTCACACCTGAGTGACATCTCAGACCAGTCAGCTGGGCTCTCTGCCAGTCAGCAAAGAGAAAGAGGCAACTTCAGGGGCAGATTTACCCAACCAAATTGAGTCACTCTTCAGAAAGCAGCTATGTCTTTCCATTGATTGGGAAGACACCCAATCAATGGAAAGACACAGGTGCTTTCTGGAAAAGGCTGCCAGGTTGGCCCTGACTATTTAGCTTCAGAAATGTGGGCACCTGCCCTGAGCTTCCCAGTGTAACCTGAAGATGCTCTGCTGTCAGAGGTGTGATGCTATGGGCTGACCACAGGGCACTGCAGCTGCACAAAGCCCTCCCAACACAACAGCAAGGTCAGGGCACTGGGAAGGTTTTGGCCATGTCTGTGGCATTGGTGCTTTACTGACAGCTCACGTCAGAAACCTGATGCTTTCCCTGGTGTTTCATACCTTTTGCTTCACTCCTTTCCTGTCCTTGTGAAGTGATTCCTGCGTTTTGCTCCAAAGGAGGAGCTGCATTCCACTGGAAGGTGAAGCACTCCTGCACGTGGATTCCTGGAGCTTGTTCAATAAACATAAAACTTTAATATTGTATTTGGATTGCTGCAAATGGAAGGTGCTGCCTTACCCTAATGCATTTTCTGGGAACATAAGCCCACTCTATACCTCGGGACTCAATTAATTAAAGAACATTAAATACAGTACAAGGTCTTCCTCCCAGCAGCAAAAACACCTGCACTTCATTCCACAACTTGTGCCTCTCTTAATAGCTACAGAGATAGCTAAGGCCTCATCCAAAAACTATTAAAGTCCATGGAAAGGTTCCCATTTATGCCAGCAGGGCTTGGATCAGACACCAAGGCGACATTGTGAGGATAATCAACTTGGAGAGTAAAGCACAACTAATTTGCAACTGGGAAAGCTTGGAATGAGACAGTTGAGCTCCAAGCCCTAGACTTTCAATGTCTCAGTGTAGTGTGAACAAAGGATACCAAAGGACTTTATGATTAAACAGATGTAGGTTGCACTCCAGAGATGTTTTCTTCCCTCACTGAAAAGTGATGGTCCCTAACTCACATACTGTTCAGCCTTTCCACTAAGCAGAAGATTCTTCAGTCCTCAGAGGAGGTATTTAATGCTAATCCTTTGTAAACACACAGATTTTCAGTTCCCTAATTCCCCTGTCAACAGGTTTCAGTACACAGTGGCAGTGGGAAAGATTAACTAACCTCATTTTAAAAGACCATCAGACCAGCCAATGAGTTGTCTGGTCACCACAACAAATAATTACTGTCTGTGCCTGATTAAGAGGTCAAGGAACAGCCAGGATGGTACCAAAAGTGAGACTGATTCCTTTTCTCTGGACTAGTCTCTGGCAGCAATAGCCTGTGGGGATGCAACACATGGTGGCCTACAGGCAAAGAGTTTATCCAAATGTATTCCTCGAGTCTTGTTCTTTAGATCTTGTTTGCCCCTTAATGAAAGCTATGAAACCACCAAAACCAAAAGGAAACCCTGTGCATCAAAGAATTTAAACACCAAGCATAGGCTTGGCTCTGATTATTTAGTGGATGTGACACTTGGCTTTGCAAAGAGAGGTTTTGCACCTCCTGCCTCACCTGTGTTTATGTAGCAGCCTCCCCTTACAGACAAGGACTTAGCCAAGACGCTCCTCTCCTGCAGAAACGTGAAGAAATGTTGGTTCCTGGAAGCTATATTTACACATGGTAATGATATATTCCTGCCCATGACAGGGAGGTTGGAAATGGATGGTATTTAATGCCCTTTCCAACCAAAACCATTCTATAACTTTATTTTGGTTTAATTCCATCTTCTCCCCAAGAATTATGTCTGTAACTGGCTACATAAATAATGTAATATTCATGCATATCTACCCTGGTGTTCACAAGACACATTTAAACCGCTGGAATCAGAGGGTAAAAAAACCTGATCATCTCCAGCATCCTTAAGGAGAAATATTGAATAAGGACTTTTTCTACCTTACAGAATGTCTTAATAAAAGAAAAGAATGGACACAAGGATTTTATTTCAGTTGTGCTATCTCTGTAGTCTGGGCTAGAATGCACTCTAGGTTTTGAGGCAAATTGTATTATTTCTCCGAGACAGCAGCTACAAAATACAGATTCCTATTGATCCCTAGTGGCACAAACTTAAGAAGTCAAAATAGGAGGAAAAACAGGAAACTAACATCCTAGACACACAGTGAAATGGAGCAATGCAGGGTAGGAGGCTGTGGAAAACATTTAGCTCTGTGACCTTCCATGTCATTTATTTCAGTCCTACAAAATTAACTCTGCTCCTACTGAACTGAATCAGAGCTTAAAAGGAGGGAACAATTCTCATACATCTGTTTCAGTCGCTATCATTTCCAGCTTTTGGGTTGATAGCAAAGCTGGAAAAGACCAAGTCACAGGAGGGACTCTGTAAACAAGGTCACCTGAGGAGCAGGTCACATCTTCAGGGAACACAACTACGTGCCAGACCAGAGGAGCAGGCTTCCTTAGTGCTTTACTGGTGGCAAAACACTACTTTTATTGCTGTGTTGGTAAAATAAACCCTTCATCCCACAGCACAGAGACTGCTCTAATAGACCAGTGCATCTGAGTGTGAAGTAGAGGATCACACACAGTCCTCAGCAAACCCTGGAAAAATAGGAGCCCAATTGGGACACTTCTGTGGAACTGGTTCATTACACTTCCCTGTAGGAGGTTAGCCTGGAAAGGGGAGAAACCAACCTCTCTGTCCCCATTCCCCTCTCCACTCTGCCCTTCCTCCTCTCTACTATTCCTGCCTTCCTTAATTATTTTTTACTTCTTTGTCTATGTGTAGTTTTAATAAACACTGTAAAAATACATGTGCTGGAAAACTTGCAGTAAATTTGGGACAAAACAAAGCATGCTGGAACCAGCTTGGTATGATAGCTGTGCATGTGATGCCCCTGTTGTCACCTGAAATTTCCTTGTGTCCTTGGAAAAACACTGGAAAATGTCAATAAATATAAGCTATTAAGCTACTTCTAGTCAGTAGCTGAATGGGTCTGTACAGGGGACAACCACTGAGACAAAACTAAGATTCTTTTTCTGCTCATTCCATCCTTTTTTTCAGAAAAAAATCTGATCAAAACTGCCTGACTTAATACTCTCTTCTTATTAAGGTACTTAATATTGAAGAAAGCCACTCCTAATAGTAGTGTCTTACACAGAGAGATAGTGACAGGACTAGGGGGAACAGCCTTATATGAAAAGAGAGGAGATTTAGATTGGATGATAGGAGTAAACTGTTCCCTGTGAGGGTGGTGAAGCCCTGGCCCAGGGTGCCCAGAGCAGCTGTGGCTGTCCCTGGATCCCTGGAAGTGTCCAAGGCCAGGCTGGACTGGGCTTGGAGCAGCCTGGGACAGTGGAAGGTGTCCCTGCCTGGGGCAGGGCATTGGACGAGATAGTTTTTAATGTTCCTTCCAACCCAAACCAGTCCAGGATTCTGTCACATCATCCATGGGATATATTCCCCAGGGAGAAGCTGACACCTCAGAGGGACAGAAGTGTTCATGACTGGAGGAGCCACGCACAAGAGATGATCTGTGGTGGCAGCAGTTCTCCATCCCAACCGGAGCACCAGGGCTGTCCTAAGCCATGACTCAGGAATCCCCTCTGTACAATCTGCAGATGCACAGGCGATGGGAAACCAAAGCAAGGCCCTGAGCTCTCCCATGACCTGTGTGGGTGGCAGGGACAGCTTTCCACCACAAAGATTTTCACCACCTAAACGTTCATGGCCAACCCGAGGAGCTGCCGAGAGCCAAACGACCAAACCGGAGACATTTCTGTCTTTCCTTACAGTGTGTTCCAATATATCTTTTAATTTCAGCGCCTTAAATTTCCCCGTGTGTCAAACTCAGCTTTGCTTTTTCATGTTGATTATTGTTTGCTCAGATTGCTCAGCCTCTTCTATATGGGAGCCATCTGCTGTTTATAAGGCTCTCTTACAGTCACGTTTCCTGTAAAATACAACAGCTTTGTTGGTATTTTTTCTCTTTTTCACAGGCCACTTCTGATTTTGATCCTTTTGTTTTCAAGTTTATTTCTCATTAAAAAAAAAAAAGGAAGTCATCCAATTTTCCTTGGACAGTTGGAATCACTTTTGCTGAAGGGAATATAAAAATTTCCATAACCACAATTATTTTCATCAGTCTGTAAAACAGGAATATCCTGGTGGCTATTTTAAATAGACACAGAGATTTAGTTATTTTGAATATCACAGTTAGTTAGAAAAATGCTATATTTCTCTATAGGTAGACACCAAATGAAAAAGAAGAAAATTAATCAAAATCTAAACTTGATAAATTAAAATAATTTCATTAATTGTATTCTATGAGCCTATTATTCCAGGAAAATATTTTCTTTCAGAACTGAGGAAAAAATGTAATGTGAGGCAAAAAATTTTGTCTTAGGTTTTATGAATGTTATAGTGTCTCTGAAGAAAAATTTTGGCACCCATTCCTTTACTCAAATAAAACATTTTCCCATGAAAATTTCTGCAGTAAACCAGTCCTAGTGGTACCAACATTAGGGAATATCTCTCAGCCAGCTCCTAACAGAGGAAGAAATAAAGCTCTTTCCCTTTTTAACACAAGGTACTTGTTCCTTCTCCATAAAACATCAAATAATTTAATAATAAGTATTTTTTTAGGTGTTTCCAAAAGCACAGGAATCTGGAGTCAAAGTTGAGTCTTTAAGGAAATTCTACAAACGCATATATCAATACATAAAAATAACTATAACAGAGCTAACTGCAGTAATATTTAACTAGTTTGCATGGACTTTTCAGCTATAAACATGACCTTTGCCTTATCATGTTTAAATCTGTCATGGATGTCAGATATTGCCTTCTTAAGTGGACTCAACTGTATTACAGGCTTCTGTGGTAATGCTGGGCTGAAGTGTATCTCCATTTTATGTTCTTAAATATTCATAAGAAGCTTTGCAACATTAATATCTTAGAAGGCTTACAAGAACACTTAAATAATGTGTCTTGCCTCCCTTCGCCCCTCCCAAAAATGTCCCAGTCTTTTCCAATTTGTGTAATGCATTGAGCCATTTTAATAATTGTTTGGGGATTTATTCCGTGGTTCTGGAGTTCGCTCATAGCCAGTGTAATTATTATCTCCACTGGTCTTATCGTGTGCTAATCCTGCTTGTTTTACCAGCAGAGGAGAAAAGATTTGAGAGCATAAGCATGAGGCAAGGGTTTTGCCCTGGAATTGCACCCTACGAGTCCCCCCACTGCCTCGTCTCTACAAAAGAAATAAAAATAAGAATAAAAATTAAATCGGAATTTAAATTAAACCTTACTTTAGCAGAAATACTTCTAATGAGAGGCAGGTGAAGGAAAGTAGATATTCTGTGATTGTAACTGAAGTTATCAGTGGTGGAAGTTGAGCCAAATTCACACATAATCATCATTTATTTAGGCCTTGTCTAATCTAGCTGCTTTAAATTATTTTTATCGGGTCATGTGTGTTATGTACATGTGTGTGCACAGATCATTTGGTGCGTGTTGGAGACACAACAAATCCTGCACTGGACAAGGTCTTCATAAATTAAAGATTGCTTTGAGATTTGTCATTAACACAATTTTTTCCCAAATATGTAACTGAATTCCTAGGCATGGAATTGGAACAACCCCCATAAGTTTTTTGTGCACACTTCCAGGAAAACAGATTTTGTGGGAGAAATATTTAAGCCACTCTTTTTTAATGGATTCTACCTTGTTTTCTTGACAATCTCGGATGTCTTTTGCACTAAAAAGCCTGTTCCTACAAATTCTGCATTTCACACATGCAGGTTTCCTTTACTACTCCAGCCAAACCTCTCTCTGAACTTTCAAAATTAAGCACATGAGGGCTGTTCACCAAACACATCACGGCCTGAGTTTGCCATGATGAGCTTACAGGATGTTAAGACCCACTTTCTCCTCCTGCTGGCTGATGTTACCAATCTGCTTCCCGCCAAGGGGCAATATTTCAATGAAAAGCAATACAGAAAGTATTTTCATCACAATTTTATCATCGTGCTGCTGTTCCAGGGAGCCCTCGCTCTCATTCACCAGCAGCAAGCAGCAAATAACCCCAGCCAGCTGATGTGCAGGAATGTGCCTCCTTCCTTTATCTCTGCTTTTCGGCGGTGTTTACACAAATGTAACTCAAGGCTACCATTTTCAATTCAGCTTCTCACTGTGCTTTATCCAGGCCAGCATGAAAATGCACACAGAGCCCCGTGCCTGCAATGGGATGGTGTCAAAATGTGGGGATCCAGAAGATGGATTGAGGAGGTGGCCTGGAAGAAGTGAAAGCTGGGCTGGAAAAGGCTTGGAAGTGAGTGATGGGGCACAGGTGGCTATTCAGTGTGGGCAGGAGGTCAAGGGAGGGGATTGTGCCCCCGTGCCCCTGGGCTCAGGTGAGACCCCACCTGCAGAGCTGCCCCAGCCCTGGCTCCAACAGCACAAGGACCTGGAGCTGCTGGAGCCAGTGCAGAGGAGGGCACGGAGATGCTGCCAGGGCTGGAGCCCCTCTGCTCTGGAGCCAGCCTGGCCCAGCTGGGGCTGTTCCCCTGCACAAGAGAAGGCTCCAGGAACACCTCATTGTGATCTTTTAGTACTTAAGTGGTGCTTAAAAGAAAGAAGAGAACAAACTTTTTAGCAGGGCTTGTTGCAACAAGACAAGGTGTGATGGTTTCAAAATCAAGAAGGGTTGATTTAGATGAGAAACAAGGGAGAGGCTTTTCACAGTGAGGGTGGTGGGGCCCTGGCACAGGGTGCCCAGAGAAGCTGTGGCTGCCCCTTCCCTGGAAGTGTCCAAGGCCAGGTTGGATGTGGGTTGGAGCAACCTGGGATACTGGAAGCTGTCCCTGCCCATGGAATGAAAAACACACTTTAAAAGGGCCTTGCAGCCCAAGCTTTTTTATGATTCCCTGCTTTTGGTGGTTTCTGTGGATTGGGATGCACACTGTGGGCTGGCTCTACTCAATGTGGTTCAGGCTGAGATTGCAAACGTTCACCAGACATGAGGTAGAAACAGAGGGTGTGGCTGAGCCCAAAATGCAGTTCACAGCAGGGCAAGATCAGTGTCAAGCTGGATCACACACCCAACATCCCAGGGCATGCCTCGGACATTATGTAGTTTCCCTGTGGGATGAGCAGAACTCATCTGGTTCAGGTCCCCGTGGACACTAAATGCACTTAAAGCAGGATATTCTCAGGAGGTGTCAATCAGAAGGTAGCACAACTGAGATAATTTACCCTAGTAAAGGAGAAGCCCTCTAGAACATGCAGAAACAAACCCCAGCCTCATCCACGCTGCGTTTCTTACTGGCAGTCAGCAGAGAAGGATTCAAGTATTACTGGGTGATGCCAGACTCTGTTATTGGGGTGAGCAGCATTGTCCATGTCCTTGGGTGGACAGAGGTGTGTCCCATTCCTAGGGTGGACTGTGACATGCTGCATGCTTCACTTTCATGTATTCCCATAAATAAGAGGAAGACTGGGAAACAACACAATGCCAGAGGCAGAAACAAGGTCACAAATCCCTATTTCTCCAGCACAGCTGGAGCGGCTGATTGAAAAACTCCTACAACCCACCTCCACTATTCAAACTTTGGGGTGTTAAATCCAAATCTAAATAATCCTGCATGTTTCTTCCTTGACTAAGCACCTGAGCACTAATTACATGCCTGGTTAATTCGGTAATGTACACACATTTCTGGGCTCCCTCTGCTTGTATTGCTCTCTCTCCACTTCGGGAGATTAATGAGGTGAGGAAACAGAAGATTGTTACAAACCTGCAGCATGCTATACCTCCTAAGAAGATGATGGGAAATGTACCAAACATCATGTTATTTTGCTAACACTGCTGTGTACAGTACATAATTATAATTTAGGCTTTGTATTTCTTGCCTATTAGGATAGATAAGCAATGATCCAGGGCTGCACTGAACAGCACAGCTTCACAGGACTGGCTTCTTGCCGTTATGCTGCAACAAGCTGAAGCACATTTTTGCCTGAGATTTTTGGCAGGGTCATTCATAGGTAGATTGGTTCTGAAAAAACATGTTCTTGTAGGTTCATCCTCTTCAGTTTCTTTGCTTCCTCTTTGCCTTTGGGATTATTGTTTTGTCTATATTTTTTTCTTCTGCTAGGAAAGAGGTTTGGGCTGATTCTTCATTGATCCTTTAGCTTGAGGATCTCTAGGAATTCTGGATGTACAAGGTCATTCTCATAGGACAGTTTTTGTTAGAAGGGACAAGAAGAGCCACCTTGCCTAACCCCCATGCTGAACTGGACCCTATTGAGTACATGTGTGAGTTCATCCATGCTTAGTTATTCAACCTATGCTTGTGGGATGTGCTGACCTGGAGCAGACGTCTGCAGTTATAGCTTGTGTGTCCTTACCACTAAGAGAGGTAAAAACTGGGTTGAAATTATAGAATCATAGAATGGTTTACATTGGATGGGGCCTTTGAAAGTCATTTAGTCCAAAAACCACTAGACCAGGTTGCACCAGGCCTCATCCAGTCTGATTTTGGATATTTGCAGAGATGAGGATCCACCACCTCTCCAGGAACCTGCACCAGTGTCTCACCCCCTTCAGCATAAATGCTTTGGGTTGTTACTTCAGGGCCCTGTATTCCAGCCAAGCTGAGCCATTCTGATGTGCAAGAAGAGCATATGCAGATGCTGAGGGCTCATTCTAGATACTTTTATTTCTCTGTTTCACCTGCATTCCTTCTGTCTTTCTCCCTCTTCCTTTTTTTTTTTAAGAAGGCTCCTACGAGCACAGCACTGATGCTGTGCAATTATCCAATTTTCTCATTTATCAAAGTTTTATGCCTCTTAGTTTAGTGCTTACACACTCATTATATTAAAGAAGAAAATAAGTCTAATGAGCCCAATTCATAATCCAAGTAAGGCCATTAACACCGCAACAGCCGAGCAGACACAGCAGTGTGGAAGTGAGTGCTGTTTAAAGAAGCTCAAGGCAGCAATGTGGGCTGATCACAAAGACAAAAAAGTCATATGCCCAGCTGATAGAATCTGCACAAACATTTTCAGTGGGACCCAGATGTTGAAATGCAGGCACTGACTGCCATCCAAGACACTCAAGGGTGTTCAAGGCACCTTCATGACTAAAAAGGTGGAAAACCTTTCACATGTTCCATAAAAACTGGAGTTTCCTCCTTTGCTTTTATCTAATGGACACTCAGAGGATTCTTGCCTCATCTTTCTTCAAGATCACCTCACATTTCAGGCACCCTCTCAGAAACTGCCAAATTTCTTATGCGTCCTAACCAGGGGTAGAAATGGGATATTGAGATTACATAAGTATCATGCCTGGATTTAAAATCAGCCCATCCCAGCCCCAAATCTAGGTGGGTTTTGTACTCCTTTCAAATTTTGAGGCAAAGCAAAAAGTAAGGGTACAAAAATTCTGGTCATGTGGTTCAGAACACATGGACTGAACATTTACAGAATCTCAGAATCAATGAGGTTGGAAAAGCCCCCCAAGCCCATTGAGTCCAACCTGTGTCCAATCCCCACAGTGCCACCAGCCCAGAGCACTCAGTGCCATGTCCAGGCCTTCCCTGGACACCTCCAGAGATGGGGACTCCAAACCTCCCTGGGCAGCCCCTTCCAGTACCTGACCACCCCTTCCATGGGGGAATTCCTCCCAATGTCCAACCTAAACCTCCCATGGTGCAGCTTCAGGCTGTGCCCTCTTGTCCTGTCACTGGTTACCTGGGAGGAGGAGGCAAACACCTCCTTTCAGGGGGCTGTAGAGAGTGAAAAGTCACTGCTGAGTCTCCTCTAGGCTAAATGAATGTAAAAGTTTAAGACCCAGGCCAAAAGCTAATGGTTCTTCAGAAAACCAGCAATTTTCTCAAAATAACAGCTAAATACCCTCAAATGGCCATAGACTAAAACACAAGCAGTTTCACCTCAAGATGAGGAAGGACTTTTTTATGCTGGGGGTGGCAAAATCCCGGAACAGCTGCCCAGGGAGGGCATGGATTCTCCCTTTGTGGAGACATTCCAAAGCCCCCTGGATGCATTCCTGTGTGACCTGCTCTGGGTCACCCTCAGTTGGCAGGGGGTTTGGACTGGATGATCTCTAAGTCTCCCTTCCATACCCAACAACTCTGATTTTGTGAAGGTATATACCAAGCATTTCAGAAGTCATTTCAGACCCTTTGTCCTCTTATTAAAATTTCAAATGGCCTCTTTCTTCCACATCCCAATGAAAATATGCCTGCCTTACATATACACATAAGAGATCTGTATATTTACAGATGGAAACGGACACAAATCCATCTCCCTCTCTACGCACACATTTCTTTTTCCTTCTTCCCTTGCTGGGATTTGGAGAAGCTGCTCCTCTGCTGTACATCAGTGCAGCAGGAGCAGCCCTGAGGCAGCCCTGCAGTATTTCCCTGGTGTAACCCAACCCCTTGGTGGGAGCAGAGAGGGCTATCAGCTCCCTTTGATTAACAGGGTGGGTTATGCCTGACGTTCACTTACCAGAACAGGGGAGATAACTTTGTAGACCACATTAATGGGGATCTACCTCCCTTGCTCATTGATGTCATTGAGCCTAACCATGTGGGGTTTTAGGAGCAGAGTAATTTCATCGTCTGCCTTTGATTACATCATAAATTGACACCTTGCCAAGTTATAAAAACATGGTTTTTGTCTGTGGAGGCCAGGGCACTTCAGATGATGCCCTCTCTCATTTGCTGGTTCTTGTGCCACAGCAGAGCTATAGATCACATCTGTAATCCTGTGGAGTTCATTATCTCCTAATGCTATTTGGTTTTTTAGATCATTAGAATGAAACTTGACCTGACCTGTGAACTATGAAATTGATTGTTGCCTTTAAATGGTCAACAGCCCATTTTCTAATCGATATACCAAATAATTTTATACATATTTAAATTATATATAACTTTAATGCTCGTCAAATTTATCTGCCACTTTCCTTCTGTAGTTTATTTTGCATGCATCTGAAACACGGATGGTGCTTTTACTACTTGATGGTACGATTTAGAAAAAAATGGAGGAAGAAGGAGGAGGACACAAATAAACCCTGGCCTGAAACAAAAAGCTGAGGCACTGAACAAGAGTGCAGTTCTGCTCTGAATGCTTTTAAAACATATCCTAGTTTGGGCTTTCGTTTCAGATTAATCCATTCCGTGATGACTGGAAGAAAAAAAAAAGGAGCCCAAACCAGAAGAGAATTTTGCTGTAATCATTCAAGTTTGAACAGAGTTTGTGGCTTCTGTTCCCCGCCTGCTGCTTTGCAGAATGAAAAACAGTAAGAGTTGAAGTGAAATGTTGAATTCGCTCAGGACAGCAGTGGATTCAGTGAGAAGGGAAGTTTTGAGATTAGTGAGGTTATTTCTGGTCCTGGGGAAAGCTCTGTTTGATGGTTTGGGTCTACTGGGGCTCTGCACAAGTTTATAAAGGGATGGCCTTAAATATCATGCCTGGCCACCCTACAGAGCTCTTAATTTTTAAGTAGGTATAATAACCTTGCTTATGCTCTGATGATTTTAGGAAGATCTCCTCTGGGCATCCTTTTGCATCCTGCCTTTTCTATATCTCCCAAAGTAACTTGGTGTCTTCATGCACAAACTCCTGTGCAGCCCTACTTGCAGCCTTGCTGCTCTACCTTTTCAACCACTCAGTGAAACAGAATTTTCTTGTTTGCAAAACTAGAAAAAATGGGGTAAAAACGTGTCTCCCACCTCAAAATTCTTCACCTTTTGACCCAGCCAGTTCAGCTCTCTCAGCATCTCTGCACATCTAGAACAAGCAGTTCACTACCCCAAAGATTCCAGTTTGGGAAAGAAGCAAACTCAGATGCCCACAGCCTCCAGGTTCTTCTCTTATCCACATGGGAGAGACAAATGAAGGAGTAAAATCCATAAAGTCTTTTTATTCTATGAGAGATGAGACCCAAAATCAGCAACAAGAGCATTAAGAGGAAAATACAGTCACAGAATCAGACGGGTGTTGTGACCAGTGCAATTACTTAAGGCTTTAAAACTCTTGGTTTCACAATTGTGGACAGGTCTTGTCATCACCTTCACTTTTCCAGTCAACAAAAGGAAGTATTGTGTTTGTGCCTCTTAAAGGCCTCTAAGCATGAAATAATTAACTTTTGTAACTCATTTAAAGAGCAAAAGCAGTACATTCTACTGCAAATGACAATTAATGATGAACAAAACAATTTTTTAGTGGAAAGGTCATTCCCTACCCCCCAGCCAGCCAATCCCTCTTGTAACACATGAGGTTTTATGTACTCCTCAAACAGACTTTTAAAAATACTCAGGCAAAAAGGGAAACTACCCCAGGTATTCCCCTAATGACAGTCTTACTCAGGAAATCACAATGTGTTTTCACCCAAATGACTTGTTGAAGGAAAAAGTGGGGAAAATACCTCACTCTACTCCCTGGTCTGCACCCTCTGGGCTTGCAGAAGGAGCAGATTTCTGACTTTCCCATCGAGGATCCACTGCCCACAACAACATCTCTCTGTTCCCAGTCACCCCAAGGACTTCTCCCAGCCTTTCCCTGCCCTCTTGAGAGGTCAGTCTGAGAAAATAATAAAAAACTAACAAATAAAACTAGAAATCAGCTGTTACCTCGTTCTCAGGGGTTCTAGGATGAGGGAAGAGACGACAAAGTTGACTCCATGTATCAGAAGGCTTGATTTATTATTATATGACATATAATATTTAAAAACTATACTAAAAGAATAGAGAGAAGGATTTCACTACAAGGTTAAGCTAAGAATAGAAAAAGGAATGTCAAAACAAGTCTTCTCAGACCGAGACTAGCTGGACAGGTGAACTGTGATAGGCTCTTAATTGCAAACAGCATGAGGAGGTCAATCAGAGATTTTCTCTGTTTCATTCCACAGCAGCAGAAAAGAATTGTTTACAGTTTGTTCCTGAGGCCTCTCAGCTTCTCAGGAGGGGAAAAATCCTAAAGAAGGATTTTTCATAAAACATGTCGGTGACAATCAGCAAAGAGCCATCAAAGAAAAGAAACCTCCAATCCATTTGGAATGGCTTCCCTGGATTACTGCTAGTCAGGCCGAACTTAATCTTCTAGATGTTCTTGTTTCTGAGAGTAGAGAGGCATTCAGCACTTATCTAAAATTAAAATGGGGAGCAGTGAAAGCCCTTGCAGGTACAGGGGTCTTATCTGCATAGGTCTCAGCTTTGTTTCTGCTATCAGCCCTGCTTGGCAGCGAGCAGGGACTGCCTGGGGAGGGCAGTGGGGGGGAGCAGGAGCTTTTGCTGTGATCCTGTACCTGCCACTGCTGCATCCAGCAAATGGCACCTTTTAATACATGGTCATTTTTATTTATATTCCAGTTTTATCAAAGCAATGGGGCGTGCGATAGGCTGGTAAATAATTAATTTATTTCCCAAAGTCGCCCAGTGGAAGAGCTGACAAGCCCTGCCATTTATACTTTTATGAAAGGCCAGATGAAGTGAAGACGTCAGCAAGGGGGGCAAGTTGCTGGGAACAAAGTGAATTAGAGAATATCTTTCCTTCAGTAAGACAAATTTGTGTGGGGTAACCATGCTTTGCTGGGGAAGCCAATTGGAAAAGAGTGATAGAGGCCCAGCTACTGAAGTTCATCAAAGTCATCTGTTTCAGGTAAGCTCATTTTTCACCAGCCAAGGGGATATTTACCTGGAGTACACCTGTAAGGTACAGCCGACAGATTGAATGGTACAGTGCTTTATTATATTTCACACCCTGATGATTCAATATGATAGGAAAAGAGGGAGAGAAAAGCAGAGAGCTACAAAAAAAAAAAAAAAAAAAAAAAAAGCAAGCAAGCCATGTCTTCTCTTTGGAATGTGTTTGTTGCCCTGTTTGGCTGCAGTGCTGCAGTGCTTAGGCAAACCAAAGGGAAGTGAGCAGTGTTGCAGTGCATTATGTTTCTGTGAGTGCATTTAGCTCAAAATTACCTTTCTTTTCCTTCTCCTTTCCTTTTTGCAAGTGTCACCCTAGATCTCTGCAGTGAGCCAACACAACCTGATGTGTGCCTCGTTAAGTAAGCCCACCCAACCAGCCAGCAAGAGCTGACTCTTCCTGTTGGCTCCCCTGGAAGTTCCACACTGCTGCTGGGAGAGCACAGATGCCTCCAGCCGGGCAAGGAGCTGAAATTCCTCTGAATTCACATGAATTTGCCCTACAGCCACCTCTTATCAAAGTGTGCACCCTGCTTGCAGGTCACCCTCCAAGGTCATTGCATTGGAGGCTCACAGCTTTTGCTGTGCTAAAGACAAACATATCCATCAAAGCTGTAGAGAGAGACAGAACTTAAATTCTACAAGATAAAGAAACAGCATAATTTCACCTGATTTTGCAAATCTGGCTGTTTCAGTGCCCAGGAGACCAAGCAGAGCTGTGCCTTGGAAAATAAGGCTATCAGTGCATGGTTTCAGGTTCTTGGTGATGGTCATGGGGTTTTGGGGATGGGAAGTTTGCTGCTTGTGCCCACTGCTTCCTCTCAAAAAAAAAAAAAAAAAAAAAAGGACATTTCTGTCAGCTCCTGAAAGAGTGTGACCACAGTCCTTCTTGCTCAAAGAGCAGCATTCAAATTTGACGTATACAATCTCTTGTATATCTCTGCTTCCCAACAGTCAAATATATTTGCTTCCTGGAAAAGGAGCTTATCTCTATCACAGCAAGTCTGGCTCAGAGGCAAAAGTCTGACGGATAATGCCACGACCATTTTGCTGTGAGTTGTCAAAGCTTGGCTGAATTAAGTCTTCTGGAGAAATTAGTAGCCCTCACAGAAAATTATTGTTGTCAGAGACAACTTTCTGTTCTGACAATACCTTCATCAGTAACCTGGAGATTTAAGGTGTCTGAGCACCTGAATGTGATCTGGGTGCAATGGTGTGTCATGATTGATGCGTGCTGGAGATCCTTGAGAAAAAGAGGTTTGAGGTTTATTTTATGTGTGTATATATATATATTATATATCTATCATATTATATATATATCATATTGTTTATTATACATATAGTATTAGATATAACAAATATAGATAATAAAAATATAAAAATACTTAACATAATATACATAATTAATGTATCATAATATATAATAATGTAATATCATCTATATACTATACTCATTAATAATAATCTACTGTACATTACTCTCATATACTCTATCTATATACATGTACTTAATAGTCATATAATATCCATCTCACTCTCATATCATATACTTCCTATCATCTACTATCATCATACTATCTACCTATACTCTCTCTAGCCTATACTATACTCTCTCTACTCACCATACATCTACTCTATCTATATCTTAATTAATCATCGTCTCATTCCTCTCCTATCCTACTATCTCTCACCTATCTCTCCTATACCTCTATATTTTATTTTACTTCTTATATGTTATATCATATTTATCTCCTCATCTCCTCTATCTTATAGTACTCATCTTCTCTCATATCATCTTCTATCATTATTATATATTGTTATCTCTTTCTGATTTTTATCTCTAATCATTATTATAATTATACTATATCTAGATATACTCTAATTTCGCTCTCATCTTTAATATACGTATTTTATGTATATCTCTATAGTTTACTTATACATCTATATTAGTTTATTATATATTATCCCTACACTTTGTTTGTTTGTTTGTTTTGTTTGTTTGTTTGTTTTGTTGTTTGTTTGTTTGTTTGTTTGTTTGTTTGTTTGTTTGTTTGTTCTTCTGGACACCGCTCTAACCCCTGGCATTTGCCCCAGGATCAGATTTCAGCCTTGGGGCCACAGCCAAAGGTTTCATCAGCCAATCCTTCAGCTAGCAGGGTCATACGCCAGCAAGGATAACAGCTGGGCATGCCAGTCCACTCCTGCAAGGTGTCATGGGGCCATGGACCAACAAGAGCTCCAAGCTACTGGCTGAGTCCATACAAACAGTGATGCCTCTTTTTAGTCCAGGCAGATGCTGAAAGCCACTTGCACTGAACAGGGAGCTCTGCTGCCTGAGACAGGAGTTCTGGTGGCCAGCAGACACCAACAAGGTTCCACTCTTGCTGGCAGCACTGGAAACCTCAGAAACCTATGCAGTTTTGCAGGATTTGCCCTCTTAACAGGGAAATAAATAAAAATGCAAGTTTAAACATAAAAATTTCCATATCTGAAGGACTCTTTCACTAGATTTCTAAGCATCTCCAGGTTCCAGATGTAATAAAGATCATTCAGGATTGTCTAGGGAATATCTTTCTATGCTAGATTTCTCCTGATATCATTTGTCCTTAATAAAGGAGGTGGTTTCTTCTAAACTCTCAGGTATGCTTATTTCTGTTCCTTTTAGGAAAAAGAATCCTTCAATAAATTAGCATGCCTTTAAAATGATAATACAGCCTATAAAAATTATTGTGATTCATATCAGAACACATAATGATTTAACTAATCAGTCATTAATTAAACAGGTTTTTACCTGCGGGGGCTGCAAGAGTTTAATAATTTAAGCTGACTAAATGTTAGTACTACCCAGGCATAATTAGAGCTGTGGGGAAAGTTTCACAAATACAGCAAACCTGGCTACATTTCATGCTATTTACTGAGAGCAGGCAGCAATCTGCCAGCGGAGCAGACTTTTCAATTCTAAATGAGCATGCTGCCACCACAGAATGACCGGGAGGCAACTGGACTAAGGATGTCAGTTAACATAAATAATAAAAGAATCCACATTTCTACAACAGCTTAAATGGAATCGCAGAATCACAGAATGGTTTGGGTTGGAAAGGACCTTAAAAGCCATGTAGCCTAACGCCCTGCAGTGGGCAGGGACACAAAACCATGTTGGTCCAAGCCCCATCCAGCCTGGCCTTGGGCACTGCCAGGGATCCAGGGACAGCCACAGCTGCTCTGGGCACCCTGGGCCAGGGCCTGCCCACCCTCCCAGCCAGCAATTCCTCATTCCCAAGCTCCCTTCTAACCCTGCCCTCTGGCAATTTAAAGCCATTCCCCTTTGTCCTGTCTCCTCTTTGGGGTATATATGATCACCCTCATTGCAGGAGCTGTTGCAGGATTTATCCCTTTGTTATGAGCTTACATCTCGAGCACATCCTTGCAGAAGTCTCAGCACACCAGGGTTCAGGGAAAGAGCTTCTGTTAAAAGAACTCTGTTGCTTTATCTTACAAGGATGGAGATGAGCTTCAGGAGTCTGGACTCTTCTCTCTGGGACCTTCATGGACACATTTTTTTCCACCTCCAGGTCCCAATTTACATGCCAATAAACTGTAGCCTTTTCCTGTTTGGGAGTGCCTGAGCGCTGCATTTGTGCTCCAAAAATGCTTTGTTACTGCCAACTATTATCTAATTAATTACAGCCTACAACTTTTCCCTTGAGCACTAGGAGTCTGCAGTGGTCCCAGTGAAGAAGATAACACCTGTAGGAGGTCACAATTCACACATGCAGACCCAAAATTTCTGAATTCAAATCCTGTGTGGTTGGGAAGAGGAACTTGGTGATGCCCGTGTATTTAACATGCGGCACATAGAAGAGAAATTCTTTGGTCAAAGCAACATTGTGGAGGAGGAATTCTTTGTTCTAGGAAAGGTTAATGTACCTGGGTAGCAGCCGAGAGCGTTTGCATGCAGAGAGATCATTAATCCATGCAGTAATAATTTGTGAAATAAAAATCAATCTTGGAAAGAAGGCAAAGCCTCTAGTTCCAAAGTAATGGAGTGCCTTTTGCACTGCATCTCGTTAAGCAAGACCCAAATACATAATGGGCTCAATTTCCATGCAAGGCTTCTCTGAAACCCAGAAAAACTAATAGCAACTCTAGACAAACCCTGATGCCTTTCAGGGTCTGCAATTGCAGCTCAATTAACACCACAGTCCCAGCCACGGCAGGACAGTTTTAAATGGCCAAGCTGCAATATTTTTTCCAGGGAAGAGGAGAGCTCCTGGGCTGATGGACCAGACCTACAGACATGCCTGGCAGCAGCAGCCCTCGGTGAGATTGCACAATGAACAGGGTTAGATCCTCTCTGGAGGAGTTTTAGAAGGGCCCAGCAGTACCTGAGCTCCTTTCCACTTGGAGAGAGAAAAGGAAGGCACAGAGGGCTGCCAGATGCCCCAGGGACATGGTCCCACAGCCCCAGACAACCTCACTCATGCCTCTTCTGCTCCTGTTCACTCAAGAAGGAAACAAGACAAACCAAGACTGGGGGTCTGGGGTCAAGCACAACCCCAAAGAGCACTTGGTCCCTCAGGCAAGGCTTGGTCCAACAGCTGCCAAAATCTATTAATGTGCATCCCTACAGGTAAATAAAACAAGAGGGGAGACAACTGGAAGGGAAAGTGGGCTCACCTGTGGAGCAGAGAAATCTTTCCAATAATATGTTTCTTTGAAGAGCAGCCCACAAACTCCTCTGCAGAGGAGTAATGGGGTCAGATTCATTCCTCAGTTCAACACAAAATGAAAAACCTTTTTGCTTTCCACCTGCTCGCATGAGTTAAGGTGATATCAAAGCTTCTGTGCTGTAGGCATCTGATTTCTGTCAGGATCCCAAAAAGAAAAACCACATTTTATCACTTGCTCCTTAGGTTGAAATCTGTCCCCTTCACCCCTTCTCTGCCTCCCAGGTACTTTAATTTGAATTTTCTGCTTGGGCAGGACTAGATTTCCTAGAGACTGTCACCAGCAAGGTGGGTGGCATGTCCAGGTGATTTCAGTGAGAGGAAACCCAGTCAGGCTCACTGCCAGGCTGCAGCCCAGCCCCGAGTGTGGAGGTGTCACTCTCTAATACTGACAAAGTACAAAATCCAGTCCCAATAATCCTCTTAAGTCAGACAAGAAAATAGCTGGTGTGATTGATAACCCAAAGACAATCAAAGTGTTAAGGATTTAGGGAAGGTACCACACATACAAATATTTCCAGGAAGAGCTACACAGCTTAAAGGACTGTTTCATTTATATTTTTTTCCCTTTTTGATATACTAAAAGAGGGGAAAAATAACAATAATAACTTTAAAATGCACTGAAATCAGAGACAGGTTTGCCATTGGCTTGAATTGATTTTCAATCAGCTTTTAAGGAGCACAGCAGAAATATCAATTAACACCAAAATAATCATTACAAGTAAACAAAGACGATAAAGAATAAATTAGAGAAACACTGGAAATCAATATCGTTCAAAGAGAGAAAATCAGTATGAGGAACAAGAAATTCAGCAAAATTAGTGGAAAGAGCTGTTTGCTTGGGATTTTTCCACTATGCTTCAGGTGTTGGAAACTCCAAACTGTGGATCACTGTCTCCAATGGGCTCACGTGCCACCAGTCTGTCAGCTCCCCATTTTGTGCCCAGCAAAGTGTGATTCCCTCATGGTTTTGTTTGCACAGCAACCCGAGAGATGGCTGGATATCTGATTCCCACTTTAATTAATGGGAAATGAACATCCCAGACTCCTCTCCCAGGTGCAGAGGTGATGTTTTCAGATGTGCAAGCTGCTTCAAAGCAGACAGTGGTACAGAGGCAGATATTCATCTACAGCTACTGTTGTAGAAATCTGTTTCCAGAAATTATTTGGAATACTGCTGGAAATGCCATGTTATCTCCACATCCTGGCATATGTGTTGCAGCAGACCAACATGAGGCTTTCAGCTTTACCAAGAAGAACTTTTTCTTCACAGAGTACAATAAAAATAGGTTAACAAGCTTTTGATAACCCAAACATTCCCTAAAAATCTGAAAATAAAGTATCCTTGCATTTTCACT